>NW_006921533.1:3424882-3696854 GCF_000340215.1 Pseudocercospora fijiensis CIRAD86
CTCTCGGAGAGAAAGAATGTCAATGGCGGATTTTGAAGTCTGTGTAGTGGTTTGCTACAGTAAGCTGCTGTTTGACCGCTCATGTCAAAGCCGTCTGCAAAGCCTTTCACCTAGTGCAAGTTCCCGACTGGACGCGTTCAAGACTCCATGTAATGACACAATTGCGCAGCCGACTCGACAAGAAAATGCTCGAAAGTATGCCCAGTTCCAGGCCTCCAAAAATCACGACCAACCACATTTGCGTATCCCAGTGGACTGCGACCATCGTTCTCCTCACTATCACTGGGCACGACTTCTTCAAAGCTCATCCTGTCACGTTCGGCGCCAACTGCCTGCCCTTCGTCTTTCTTTCTGAGTTTACGAACTTTGCTCAGAAGTAGCACTGTTTCCTACGGCATGGCAAGCCTGGTGCTCCGAACTCCTGCTCGTAGCAGCGTACTCCAGCCCCATAGCCACGACATCCTGAATCGTCGCCTCAACTTTCTCGCCATCTGCCGACAAGTACCAGAGATCAACTCTCATGATCCCAAATTCTCTCAGAGCGGCACGAAACGTGTTCAAGATTCTCGAGCGTACCTGGATGGCGTTGCTGCTATTCAAAGCCATGATGCAGCACTCGCGCGCTCGACCTGGGATTTCAGGTGCGTAGCGATCGATGTCAAGCCTGCTGAAGAAAATCGTAGAGTATTGCCACAAGGTATAGTCGCACATGGGAGCTCGTTTATGGGCGTGTTCGATTGAGCCTCGGAATCTGGTCCAGCATGAAGCGTCGTATACGAAACTTGGTTGGTGCAAATGGCCGTTGATGGTTGAGCGGAGATCAAAGCCGAAAGTGAACGACATGTGAGGCGAGAAAGCTGACCGGAGGGAGACCGAGAAATTCAATCGACATAAATCGGAAGTCATGTCTGAGACTACTCAAAGGCTGATATTTGCTAGCACAATCCTCTCCATTCACGAGGCATCCATTGTGTCTGCGATGCAACCTTCCGCCAGCGTCTCGTTCAGAATATGCGCAGCAAGATAGTGAGGAACAATACACTCAGCAGCACTGCACCCAGCCACGCAGCCTGTCGCTCCTCGTCGAGTTGCTGATATTCCGCGATCTTCATGTCGACCTCATGTAGCATCTCCTCCCTCTCAAACCGCAACAATTTCACCACCTTCGGCGCAAGCGCCACCTCAGCAGCATCTTCGCAGAAACGCTTCTCCTCTCCTTCCTTCAACTGACACCAGAACTGCACTCTCGACTCGCCAAATTCTTCTTTCGCACTCTCCATCATGTGACCAATAATCCGCTCAAGCATGTCATCTTTCTCGTCGATGATGGTGCAGATGAAGCGATGCTGCTCGCGCTCTCTAGCCAGAATCGATGGTTGTGGTCCGGACCAGTCTTCGCTTATTGTTGTGCGGAAGCCGAGTTGCCAGATGATGATCTTGTCGCGGTAATGGAGTACTGAGCTACGGATGCTGCGCTCGAATGCTCGCCATGCTTCGAGAGTTTCTTGGTCTTGGTGGCGTGAGCCGAGACTGGTTGTGAATGATGAGGGGACGTCGAAGCCGAAGATCAGAGGCATAGCGGTTGATGTATCTCGACAAGTAGGCCGGTCTACGTTGGAGAACTTGCGGCCTTCAAGGGCTTAAAAAGGACGCGCGCAGAGCACGGGCCAACTCTTTGTGGGCTTTCACATGTCACAGGCAATATAAGTTCACATGCGAATTGAAAGCCTTCTCGCCGTTTGGCGAAAGTGCAAGATGATTCGAATTGAATTTAATGAACGGCATGTAGATTTTCGATTCCTAGTAACTATCTATGGATTTGTTAGCGGCTTAGCCCAATGGGTAAGTAAATATGAAGAACTTACATCTGAAATGTGGATTTTCACGATCCGTGAGATCCGCAAACTCAAAATCAGGCATGTGAGGTACTGTTGCAGTGTTCCTCTCCCGCTTTCGATTCTGGAGGTAATACCAACCCAGCAAGGCGATCGAGAAGACGATGGCGGTAGAATCGACGGCAACAATCATGACTTTGGCAGGAGTGTAAGATGGGGCATCCTCGTTTCGGAACGTCAAAGGTCCAAGGATGTTGCCCAAGCAGAACGCCATTAGAAGCAATGCGTTCATAGTGACTTTCTTTGTGTGGCCAGCGGTATTTGCTGCAGCAAAGGAGTATGCACAAGGCAGAAATGCACCGACGACATGCGTGATATAGTTGCCCGCAAGCTTGCTAGCGCGGTTGTCATCAGAAGAAAAGGCCAGGAGGCCACCTCCAAGCAGGCCACCAATGGCGCTCCAGAACATTATGTTGAGCCCTCGAGCATTGCAGCGTGCTGATGCCCAGGTTGCTGTGAGAACGCTGATGACAGCGATGACTCCGCCGGGTATCTGAAGCAGAGCCGTCTCTTTGTTCGTGAAGCCGAATGACTTGATTAGAATCGATTGGAAACTGCCAACGGCTCCATTCGGAATGGATGCTGCAGTCGTGATGAGAAAGAGTAATGCTGTTTGCGGATCCACAAGGCATTGCAGGAC
The DNA here is from genome assembly GCF_000340215.1 of Pseudocercospora fijiensis CIRAD86. Lineage (NCBI taxonomy): Eukaryota > Fungi > Ascomycota > Dothideomycetes > Mycosphaerellales > Mycosphaerellaceae > Pseudocercospora > Pseudocercospora fijiensis. The sequence continues at coordinate 3,427,418 of NW_006921533.1, forward strand.
TTGATATGGTTTCAATGTCTTGTCCGAGCCTGCGTTAGCAGCTGTAGATTCTCGTGATTCGCCCACATATCTTGTTCTCAATACCCGTTTGGTTTTCTCGTAATCTCTTCACTGCTGCCACACGCTCTGCGTGCGTGAGCCTCTTGGCGCTCATGGGGTTGTCCGGCATAAACGCGATGACTAATAGACCGGCACCAATTGTGATGAACCCAACGACCAAGAACATGATCTGCCAAGAAGTGAACCGATCGCTCGTATAATGCTGGAAGCCGAACGACATCAGAGATCCGGTATAGTAGCACAGCCTACGCCAATGTACCCAAAGCCAACTCTTCGAGGTTGCTCGCTTCTTCGATACCACATTGATGCAATGAGAAGGAGTGAAGGGCTGATGGCCGACTCAAACATGCCTAGGAGCAAGGAGACAGTATAGCGGAAAAAGGAGGCCGGGAAGGAGTGCGCGCCGGACAGCGATTGCGAGGTTGGTCGTTCAATGTCGCGTGGCGGCCATGCTGGCCGACTGTTGGCCGCTACACGTGAGACTAGGAGCTGGGATTACATCTTTCTGCTCACGGCCGCGGGACAGCGAGCATTTGTGTGTAGAATCTCACCAGTGCCTCGGCCCCCACCAGGTCACCATCTCTCAGCAGCACGGCCAAGTCGATATTGAGCGGACTATCCGGCTCTCCTCCCGCACTCAACAATTGCTGTACTGCTTCCAATGTGCTCACGATGCCGTACGCTGGCGTCCACGAGGTCTTGAGCAGGTCGAGGCAGATCTCTCCTGTTTTGAAGTTGACGTTGGGATGGCAGATGGGCGTCTGGAATCGTATGGCGGGAGGCGTGTTGGGATACTGCTGGGGTACGGCGATTGAAAGGTGCCATCGACCGCCTACACGCATGTCAGCATCGAGGCGTTGTCGTCGCCGGTCGCACGCGTTCTGTCTACCTTCGTACGCGGTCCCCTCGGGCCCTCTCAGAACCGCAGACCAGTGGAAGATGTCCTGGTCGCTGGCAGGCTCAAGGCGCGAGAGGGCCGGCGAAGGCTCGCGATTGTACGCGCCGAGCTCGTTGGCGAGCCGCTTTGCTGCCATTTCTGCTCTGCTCAGTTACCGATGCATCTCTGCGTGCTATCCGATGGAGAGCAACACAATGGAGCTCCCGGCATGCTGGAGGTTCGTGCCGAGGCTGCGGATGTAAGTAACCCCGATTGGTGCCAGTGACCTCACACCGAGAGTACACACCTCTGCACTCGCCCATTCACTCGCCTTCGTCCTGCTCACAACGCCTCGCATCTCGCCATCGGCAGCATTTTCTTCTTTTGCGCGCTTCTCGTACGCCACAGCCGATTCGCGCCGCCCGACTCCCACGCGATCACCCCTGCAAGTCTTCGGGTGCTCCTGGCTCGCTCACACGTTTCGCTTAACCTTTTATATGCTTCACAATCTATATGGCACGGCTCAACGTGGCCATCACGAGGAAACTGTCCCCAGCCGGCAATCGCAATCCATGATGGCGTTCGTTTGATATTGCCGTGCCATGCTGTTGGCACTCATCGAGCGACCGTCGAAACGATGGTCGAAGCGTTTATCCTGTTAATATCGTTATAGATGAGCTTTTCCAGCTCGACAAGTAGGCCCAGCGAACGCAGCGGAGGCTCCCAAGGCCGTCTTCGCAATGTATCTGATCGCGGTATGGCTAGGGTGTATGCAGCTCGTGCAACAGCATGAGACTGCACTCTGGAAACACTACCATAAGGAGAGCTGCCTTCAGCCGAGCCTGGCCCAGATATCGCTAGATGTCTTCGTCATACTACATACTGCTTCTTGTTCTTCATTTCTTCCACCTTTCTTCCACCTTTCCGTTTTCGCTTCGCCCTTCGCTTTCCACCGCATTCTTTATACTTAGCACCGCAGGACCGACGTCGACCGCCGTCTGGGCACTTTCACGCTCTTTTAGCATTCGGCCTACCTCTCCCAGCATGGAATCCTGATATGGCCTTCTTGAAGAGGAATTCAAATACACACTACGTCGACCCTCAGAAAGAACTCAACGTTGGACTCTGGACCTTGTGGGCAGGTGCGACTGCTTTTCTCGCCGCTCGCGTATGGACCAAATGTTTTCGCCGCCACGGCTTGTGGTACGACGATTACATTTTGCTAGTCTCGTGGGTCATCCTCACTGTCAATGATATTATCATAACAATCGAATACGCCACTGGTTACGTTGATCCGAAATGGGACGAACGCATGCACATCCTCATCATAATCAGCTCATGTGGTACTCTCCTTGGCCAGAGCCTGACCAAGACTGCATTCGCAGTCACGCTTCTGAAGTTGACCAAAGGATTCTCCCACTGGAAGGCGTGCCACTACGTGCTTTGGTTCTGCATTGTCACCATGTGCTCGTGTAACTTTGCCAAGGTATGCACGACGGTACTTGGCGCAACCTACCGAGAGCGACACTAACAGTGGCTACCTAGATCATTGTCGAATGGGGCAAAGTCTGCAACAGTGCCAGCTACGACGTGTGGTATCGAATCGACTTCTGCCTCGACAAGAGTGCCCGAAATCAATTCAAAGAAGCAGGAAACTGTGCGTTGTCCTCAGCCCAGCCCTTCTAACGTGACCTCTTCTTTGATACTGACTCTTCACAGATTACAACATCATCATGGACTTTGTATTTGCTGCCTTCCCATGGATCATCACTTACAGCTTGGACATGAAACGCAAAGAAAAGATCGGACTTTGCCTGACCATGAGCTTGGGCATGGTCGTTGCTATCGAGTCAGCCATACGGACAAAATGGAAGTTTGATGGCAATCAAGAAGACGAGCGGTACTTTTGGCGAAACGCCATGTCTAACATATGGTATTCATCCGAGGTCGCAGTGAGTTCGTGCCTCCTTTCGGCGTTCCAAAACTATACTGACTCGTTCCCAGGGCACGATCATCGTTCAGTGCGTTCCTGTCTTGCGTCCTCTAGTGCAAGATATTCACTCGTCGTTACGGTCGAAACGGTTGGGGTCTGCGGTTGATGAAGTTGCTCTGGAAGCACAGGTAGAGCCGCGTTGCTATCATGCAAAATAGAAATAGAGTAAATTTTCGGCCCATCCAAAAAAAAAACTAAAGGACAATATTTCCTTGCTCCGGCTCCGCTGCAGTCCCGTCCATATGGCCCATGACCTGTTCTATTTTACTCTGCGGTAACAGTGGATCGTCAGCGAGAGCACCCGGATCAGGCTGCTGTGACTGTAGCTGGATACTGTAATATCTGCCTTCGCTCGACCTCCGTGGAAGAGTCTCATCTGTCAATGACGACACTACCGCAGATGGCACGTGAGTTTGCAGGTGATGATCCTGCTTGAAATCCTGGAACTCAATGTCGTCCACCATCGTTTGCCGTTCATGGACGTCGCGATAGAACTACCCGACTCGAATCATACCTCCAGCCTCCGCATCTTCAATCCCCAAGAAGCTAGGGTGATAGCACAACTCGGGATGATGACGACGAGAGAAAGACTGGCAATGCGCGGTACTGCAAACGAGTCGATTGTGACAAAAATTTGACATGGCTTCTTCAGCCGTGTACTTTAAAGACATGTCTTCGCTGCTGGGAGTACTGGCTTGTGGCGTTGTTCGGGAACTCGACCATGCGGTATCGGAAGTTTGCGAGAGCATCTTTGTGCCATTCCGTGATTTTCTGTGATCCATTGACCGTCTGGGACGTTGTATGAGTATCGGCCTAGCACGCTTCTGAAAATACAATCAGACATCTTCTCAGCAACTCCAGGATTCAGGCGAAGCCACCAAAAGGCTTGTCATGTTGATGCATACAAGGTCTACATGATGAGTTTACATACGCAAAAGAGGTAATGTACTCACTAGAGCTCATCATGGCCCTTGTTCCCGCTTAGATCAGGCATAGCCATGATCTTGACAATCAAGCTCGTCCAGCCAGTGAAGTGCTGTGTTCGCTGACCGGCGCCTGTTTCCGGGTTATACTGTTCCCATGCAAAGCCGGTCTCTAGCCAGGATTTGTAGACTGTATCGACCAGGTTCTTCCTCAGCGCACTGTACATGGTGGCGGCACGCTTCTGCTGCGGACCGGGCTGCTGAGCGGTATTCTGTGAAGGAAGTTAGCTACGTTGCACCACAGCCTACTTTTGAGAGACTTACGTATAGTTCCTTCACAATGAGATAATTCATGTTCATCCACACCGGACTTCTCCAATAATTCTCCTCAGTGCCATAAAATTCATCATTTTTGCTTAGACTGCGAATGCCGTGCGGACTCCAAAGCTCTTCTTCATCGGCGATGAGATCTAGAATATTCTTCAGATGCTCGTGCTTACCATCGAGAAGGCCAGCCATGAATGGGAAAATGCTTATGTAGCCTTTGTGACAGGCATGGACACTCTCCTCGTAGTCATCGATAGTCGCATCACAGTAAGTCTTCTCGTCGTTGTCCCAATGCAGGTCATCAACGTTTCTTCGGATCGCCTCCGCAATCTTCGAGTACTTTGCCTCGTCGTCTTTCTCTCCAAGGTAAGACGCAATCCTATGCAAGTTGCGGCTGAGTAAACCCATCCAGCTGATAAGATCGACATGAAGCTCACCAGGATGAGGTGGCTGTGCACGTGGATAGTCGTCTAGACCTGATGTAAGGATGTGGCGTGGGGTCCTGCCTCGCCATCGGTATGCCTCCTTTGAGCTGAAGGCTTCGCGATCGTACGATTTGATGTCTCCGAACTGGGTCTTTCGATACCATTCGAAGTTGCGTTGAAGCAGAGGGTAGAGCTCTTTGAGCCATGCCTTTACAGACTCTGGGCTTGCAAGCTTCTGGCCCCCAACATCGCCAGCAGTCTTTTCGAGTGGGGCGCCTGCTCCGGTCTTACCATCGATCTTGTCCACGAGAGCTTCAAGCGCAATATACAAAGTGGGTGGATTGGCGTAGTGAGGATATTGAACCTGGAATTCCTGAGGCACCTTGCTTCTAGCTTCGGACCCGAGAATCTGTTCACGAGGTATCCAACCATCCTCGTCCATCGTATTGAACCAAGAGCTGATGATCTGCATCACGAGCTCAGCGTCCCAGTCCAGAATGGGGAGCAAGTGAAAACCTTCGTCCCAGAGGAAACCACGAGGGAAGAATGGTCGCGAGGGAATCGAGGTGAAAAGCTCGTAAGGGCCTTCGAGTTTTTGCTGGTTGCGCGCTCTTGCTTCTTCGGCTTCTTGCCAAAAACCCTCGTTTTCTTCCTCGTACTCTGGTGCGTAGGAGCGATCGATGACCTGGTCGCCATAGAAGTAGCCAATTCCACCAATCAAGTTACTGAACAGTGACTTGCTAAACGGCAGCCACTTCTTATCATCGAAGGGAGCCAGCGGCTTGTGTACATCGAGATACTTCTCATCGAATTGCTCAAGGACTTTCTTGAGCTGTTTCGTAAGATCATCTGAAGTCGGAGCTTTCTCGGCGGACTCAGGAGCGAACAGAATGTCGAATTCGAATTCGCCCTCAAACACTTTCTGGACGAAGTGCATGTTTCCTGAGCCGGGCTTGTTCTGAATCAGATATGTCTGCCATGGCGGTGGCATCTTATCCGATGTATACTCCTCGATGTATTCATCGATTGTACTTTTCATAGAATTGAATAGAATTGCTGTCGGGATGCTCAGTCAGAATGAGCATCCCAGAAGAATATTGAATGCCATGCACTTACCTTTGGCCTGCCAAAGAGCCTCTTCTGGCAGTTGATGTGAATGGACAAATGTATGATCTAATGGTCTTGACTGGTATGAAGGATGATTGTGAACAGGGTGCGAATTGCCCCTAGGTGCAGTCACAGTGAGCTTGAAGTCTCCAAGTCCCTGAGCCTGGCCGTCCAGAATCACATCCCCAGCGTAGCCATGCTCTTCACCACTATCGCTGTCTTGGGCCTCAATGGAACCCAGGCCTTCAGCACTAATTGTGAACCAGATGGCAGTCTTCATGTCCTCTGGCCCCGATCCAGAGCTGCCTTCTCTTCGCCCGGCATCTTGTCGCGGCGTGCCCTTCACTCGGGCGCCCCAGCCACCCTTGCCGTCGTCGAACTTGACGAAGCTGGTCTCAATGTCGATGCCGTTGCCCTTGTCGTGCACAACCTGCACACCACCTGTTCGAGGATCGTACGCATCCCAGCCGTAGCCAGCCATGCCGTCATGCTGCTCGCAGGTATATCGCACATCGTTCTGAACAGAAGTGTAGTCCTCGACTCTAGCCCACAAGAGGCCAGTCAGGATGGATTTCGGTATTCGTGGTCGAAGGCCAAAGTATAGATTTGGTCTGTAAGCTCCCCATAACAGGCTATCATTGGAAGCTTTGCTGAAGGCCGGCGTGTCAGAGTCCTGCGCTGCAGCTAGCACAGCACAAGCCGACACCAGCAGCGTGTTGGCCTTCCATCGCTTGACCATCGTTGTCTTGGTCAATTGAAGTTATTCAAAGCCTCAATCGAGATTTGGCTATGAAGCGAAATAAAGTACACGTACCTTGCATTTCACGAGCTTCAGCCCTATGACCGCACGCGCCAACCAACCCTTATTTTCCCTGCGAACCTTCACCAACCCCCGCTCCCACTTCCACATCCATACTCCGCTTCCACCTACACTCACACCACATCATTCGCGAGCATGGATCTTCTACAATCGGTCCGCAAGGAGGGCTCGCGCGGTGGCGTGAACTTCTCGTGGGACGATGTCAAATCGTCCAACCGTCGCGAGAATTATCTCGGCCACTCTTTGATGGCACCAGTCGGCCGCTGGGCAAAGAACAAGGACCTGGGCTGGTATGCCAAAGCTGAAGATGCGGAGCTCACGCCTGAGGAAAGAGCAGCCAAAGAAGCAGAGAGGAAAGCCGAGGAGAAGCGCAAAGTGAAGGAGGCCGAAGAAGAAGCCATGGCGCGAGCGCTTGGCCTACCTGTGCCCGATCGAGGCAATGCGAACTTTGAGCCGCTTGGAGAGAGCAAAATCAGTCGAAAGGACGTCAACAAGGCTCTCAAAGAAGCTCTTGGCGACGACGAGAATGGTGACGATCGCTCCACGGCGCTGGGGTCTCGAGAGAAGAAGGACAGACACCGTCACAGAGAGCACCGAAGGAAGGATCGAAGCAGGAGCAGAGAACGACGCGGGCACCGCGACGATAGAGACGACCGGAAACGGAGGCGTTCACGATCACGATCACGGTCAAGAGAAGGCGTACGAAGGCGTTCGCGATCACGATCAAGAGACGGCGTCCGGAATCGACACAGGCATCGCCACCACTCACACTCGCGTTCCCGATCGAGAGACAGGAAGCATCATGAGCGGAGCAGAGATCGACGTCAAGATGACACCTACCGGCCGCGGCGACATCACGAAGATCGACCCCGAAGCCGAGAGAGAGCGCGAAGGCGCGATCGAAGCAGGTCAAGATCGCCATATGAAGAACGACGGCGACGCAGAGATGATTCACGATGAGCACGAAATGGAACCACAACCGCATAGGAGCATGATACCCCAAGATAGGTTTTTAAGGGTGCTTTGATGTTTCTGTATCAAGACGATCAAGGAGACATCCCTACCCGCTCTCCGACTCTGACCAGAGTCTCACATACACTCTCGGTCGAGTTTTTGACGAGGTCCTGGTCCAATTCAACCTCGTTCTCCGGATACAGCACAATGACGGTGCTACCACCGTAGAGAAATGCGCCAAGACACTGACCTCCCGTCACCTCCGCGCCTTGCTGAATACCAGGATTGTATCTTATGCTACCCACCAGCATAGCGCCGACGGCAATAAGCGCGACCCGTGAGCCTGTGGCGGCGCGTTTGAGCATCATCACAGATCGCTTATTCTCGCAGAAGACATCGAGTGTACCTGGCTCGTTGATAGCCTGTGGATTAACAGTGTAATACGTTCCAGGTATGTCTGTAATGCTGTCCACCGTTCCCGACGTCGGTGCATGCCATCGATGATAATCTTGAGTCGCGAGACGTGCAATGTTGATGGAGCCGCCATCAAAGTCCTGCGCCAGCTCTTTTGACCCAAGCAGCCCCTCCAGAGAAAAGCCAAACCCTTTGATCCAAAACTTCTGTGCCAAGTCGATCGTGGGGAATACGGTAAGCCTGCATGCAATCTGCCGGGCTTGAGACAACCCGATCATTATCCGGCTCATCGACGGGTCGAGCATCGGGCTTGAGCTCTCTCACAAAGAATTCGTTGAAGCTTGGAATACTTCTTCGGATCTGGCTCCTTGAGCTGAGCAAGCGTATCTATCCTGCAGATGAAAGCTTTCGATGAACGGCAGGATGAGGTCCACACTTTCCGGAGCATCGTATTGCTCTCCCATTTCTACGGACTGCTCTTTCAATATGGCTTGTGTCCTCTTCCATTGCAAAGATTTCTCCTGTCGGAAGCCATAGTATAGCCAAAAGACTTCCCGTCCCGTCGTACTCACGATCCAGCACATAATCGCCCCCCGATGCCATGAAATGAATGTTTCGAATTCCTCGAGCGAATTTTTGTCTATTGCCATTGCCATCGAAATCAATCGAACAATTTCCATAAACAAGGAAATATACTCTTAGCCAAACCACGCATGAGATTGCTCATGAGCTGCCGGGGGGGGGGGGGGGGGGCATGAATCTGTTCCTTCGGATCTTCCGCCGTGGGTTTTTTTTTCTGCTTGATTCGTGACATGGTCCAATGCTTTCTTTCCTTCTCTCAGCTGCCTTCGACATGCTCGGTTGGGGGGAAAGCTGCCGGGGAGATAGATCTGATGAAATTTTGAAGATGTTGACCGGTTGGTTGGTTGATCGATCAATCGATGCGCGGATGAAAATGAAGAGAAATTCTTTGAAGCTGGATACTGATTACGCGGAGACACGGACGGTCGACCCGCGTCATTGGCAGGAAGATCCAGCTCCATGTCGCGGTGTTGGTGTAATTATGCTGAAGACGTGACAAGGAAAAGTACTTGGATACATCGCAATCTACGCCTATACATCAGGGTATCTATCGCTGGTCCTCCCGTAAATGCTGCATCCCGCTATGCTATGCTATTCTATGCCACGCCATATCCTCAATGTTCTGTCCTCCAATTCTGTAAGTTTTGCTTATGCATTATGATATACTGTCGCAATTCCTTGTTTCGTCTTCTGCCACGCCGTGAGCTTTCTTTGCCCATGTGTACGTGCATAGTTCTCCTCCACGACGTTGTGTTTCGTCACAATACTCAAAAATACTTGATCCAACGTAGCTTGGCTCACAGAGTAGTACTCGAATCCGAGCTTCTCCTTGTTGGTCTCGAGAATGTGGAACAGCGAGCTGATGCCATTCGAAATGCCGCTCGCTGGCTCTACATGTATACTCGTCCATGCACCCGTTTTGTCGTCCATGCTCTTCTCCGCGAGAGGTGAAGAGTCCGCACGTTGCGCGGTGCGGTCGTTTGGTACGCTGAATCTCATTTGGCCATGGAAAACACGATCTTCGACCTGAGCGTGAGGGAAGGTACTGCGGATGAATGATTTCATCTCTCCCATCTCTGCTTCTGTGCTGTGAGGCGCGTTCTTGTGCACGACGTGAACGTGATAAGCATCGCCGTGTGTCTTCCTTAGCTGATCGGAAGTGCCCAGTGCAAGCATTCGCTTGGCCATGATGCCTGCACGATCTGCGAGAGCATCTGCCTCCTCCATAGAATGCGTAGTGATGACTAAAGAACGTGCGGTAGACACGGCAGCAAGAGTACGCCACATGACTCGCTTGGAAGCAGCATCCATGCCGCTTGAAGGTTCGTCCAGCAGCAGCACGCTAGGATTGCCCATAAGCGCGATTCCTAAGCTAAGCTTCCTCTTATTCCCACCAGACAGCTTCGCGGCCATGCGATTCTTGAACGGTGCTAAGCCCACGGCGTGAATAACCTGTTCGACATTGTGCTCAACATCGTGCACTCCTCTTGCTCGCGCATAGAATCGTAGATGCTCGATGGCTGTCATCTGATCCATCGCATCGAATTGTGGGCAGACTCCTAAGTTGGCACGAGCTGCTGCTCGGTGATCAATGATAGAGGTATTTTCAATCAGGATATCACTTGTCCGATCGCTTGGTCTTATATCGCCTCGAATGAGTCCGATGGTCGTTGATTTACCAGCGCCATTGGGGCCGAGCAAAGCGAAGGTCTCGCCATGCGGCACGCCAAAGGACACATTTTGGACGGCAACGAATGACCGAAATGCCTTGGTGACGTGCTTTACAAGAAGCTCGTCTTTCGCGCCGTCAACCCGAGCTGCCTCTGCGTACACTTCGGGATCCATCTCATCGATCTCTTCGGCGTCGGGAGTTTTATGTTTCGTGCGAGCTAGGAAGCCTGGCCTCCAACCACTGTCATACCAGACAAGCCAGATGAACAGTGCTATTGACTGGAGGATGAGGTAGAGGATTGGTCCGCCATATACGAGAATGTCGCCAGGGTACGAAGCAATGTCGTTGCCTCGACAGAGTAGCGAAAACTCGTTCAAGCTCAGTAAAAGAGCCCGCAGCAGATTGCCAGAGGGGAAGAATAACGCAATTGTGAAATTTGCGTAGTTGACGTAGCGGTCGATGGCGTATACCGGTGCATAAGTGATGATGCACATATATGCAATAAAGTAGAGCAGGAAGAAGCTGCACTGCCCTCCGGCGGCAAATGCAAAGGTGGCAAGCTGACTCGTGGTGTACAGGGAGACCACATAGGCTGTGAGTGTCGCAGATAGCCCATATAGCGCGAATACGACAAGAAGATACCCTGGAGCGTAAAGAACGCTGGAAGTGCCCACAAAAATAATGATCGAAATCGCGCTCACAAGAAGCACAATCAAGAAGTCAAAGCAGGTGTAGGCGAGCCACAGAGGGCCTGCGCGGATTCCATTCGAGTAATGCAAGGCTCGGACATTGCGAAGACGCTCGATATTCGTGTACAGGGCGAAGAAGCCCGGGAAAGCAGACATTGCTAGTCCGAAGTATAGGATGAACTGCAGGCTCTGACCAGCGTCAGGCGCCCATGGCTCGTCGAACGGCTGATACGATGTGAAGATCGGAATGTCGAGCAGGCTATTGTGAATGAGGTTCTGGGCTGCAATGGCATATTGCATTCCATAATCACCCCTCCATGCAAATGTAGGTGTGTTTCCATCGAAAATACCTCCCGGCGTGACTGATGAGTAATTGGCGCTGATGTAATTGGTGAACGCATCCAGTGAATCGACAAGCTGAAGGGAGCTGGTATTGGCTGCGAGAAATGGGAACAAGGTTCGAAATTCTGGTAGGAGGTTTTGATTTGGCGGTCCGAGGGGGATGTCAGCTCCAAAGGCCAGAACACTGCTCAAAGAGAAGGTAGTGGACGTTGAAACCAAGTCTGTTGGCTCACACGAGAGCGGATCGAAGTTCTGTAGGAAGAGAGTCACCAATCCCGCAGCGATGATAGGAAGTAGCAAGGCTACCAGATAAGGCCATTTGTTTCGAACCAGAATAGTCGTGCGTTTCCGGAAGAGGACCCATGTCTGTGCGAAAAAGGAGAGCTGCCGTCCTGGTAGCAGCTGAAGGTGCTTATCAGAGTCTTCGGGAGCAGCAGCCTCCCCATCGCTCAATGCCGGAGACGCATCGTATTCTTTGCCCTTCTCCAGCTCATCTTTCACTTCCTCGGCCAGCTTGAGGAATACATCCTCAATAGTTGGTCCATTGACTTGATAGTCGGATACACCATGGCGCTCAAGCTCTGCTACGAAACGTGCCGCCTCGGACGAGTCTTGCAGGTGATACACAGTTTGGTCGTGATATACGGTCTTTCGGGTCGCTTGCAGCTTTTCCGAGAGCTCCTTTTCATCCTCATGATAGATCCTGACACGGTAGCCCCCACCAAGATGATGTTTCAATTCGACCGCCGAGCCATGAGCAACCACATTGCCCTTAGACATAACCACGATGTCATCCGAGAGCAGATCAGCTTCATCCAAGAAGTGAGTTGTAAGTAACATCGAACGTCTTCCTCGTTCGGCCAAAATAATGTCCCAGATCTTCCTTCGACTTAGTGGATCTAGTCCCGAGCTTACTTCATCCATCATGCAGAGGCTAGAGCCACCAGTCAACATCATGGCAAGCTGACATTTTCGCTTTTGACCTCCAGAAAGGGTCTCCGATCGAGCATTGATTTTCTGTTCGAGATCGCAGCCATGAACCAGATCGGTGAGTTGTGCTTTGGTGTCGGTCTGTCCTGTAGCTTTGAGACGGTTGAAAATCCTAACGTGCTCATAAACAGTCAGCTCATTCCAAAGCACGTTCTTTTGAGGACAGAGTCCAATTCCACCCGTGGCATCCATCTCAATACTGCCACTTGTCGGCTTCTGCAATCCCGCCAAGGTGTCGAGAGTCGTACTTTTGCCTGACCCGTTTGCACCAAGAAGGACCAGGATTTGACCTTTCAGCACCGAGTAGCTCACATTGTCAACGGCTTTGACGGTCTGCGGCGGATTTTTGCCGAAGCGTGACCAGACGTTTCTTGCAAGCCAGCTAGGAAGGTAGTGCTTCGAAAGCCCCGAGATCTTCACTGTCTCCGGTTGCTCACTGGGATCGTACCGGAGCTGTCTTGACTTGGTAGCTGTGCCGTACTTGACCCGCTCGATGAAGGCGCCGATCAGAGGGTAAAGCACGATCTGGATGGCGCAAAAGATGAAGAAGACGTATCCCGGGACGCGCCAAGGAGCAGTCGGAGGTGCTTCTTGCAGGTTCGCACCGAGATTCTGTTGCTCCCAATACGCCATATAGATAATGAACAGAGTATAATTGATGGATGGAAAGAGCAAACTGAGAATGATCGCCGCACCGGTGGCCACGGGAGGGATGACTTGAATGATGATTGCAAGCACGATTGATGTAATTGTGACTGTGATGCCGGAAAGCTGTGATTTCCTGAAGAGGGCCGCAAAAGCAATGCTCCAAGAGGCCAAGGCAAGTCCAGACATGATGAAGTAGCCCACCAAGATGCCCATTTCCGAATGGGGATAATTCAGCACAGCGACGATGATGCCCATGATGACCCAGCTTGGGAAATAAAGGATATCAAACGAGATGTGAAGTGACAGCAGACGAGCGGCTTGCGGCATCCACCTCTGCTTGTTGGGCATCATACTTTCGACAAGCTGAGCCATGCCCAATTCTCGTTCCTGAGCCATCTGTCCTGTCAACTGGTAACAGATTCCCACAATGCCAATAAAGTAAGCCACGGCCAGGATATCGATTAGAGAGCCCATGTACAGGCGTGTAATATTCCGCTGTCGCTCTTCTGGTGTTTTGGTGGTGAAAGGATATTGAAGGATGGCGTCCGGAAGAGTGGTGGCGTTCTGGGATGCTATAGCGGCATCGATGGCGCGCTGCAGCGGAAGCGTGTAAATCTCAGCATCATTGTTCTGAGTGTTGACATATATGTTTTGCCCCAACGCGCCGTCTGCTCTGATGGTATAGTTCCAAGAAGCGCCTGTGTCGGGCGAAGAGTCAAATACGACTGCGCCAAAGCATGGAGAGACGCCTCTGATTGAGCTTGGGCACAGTGTGAGCAACTCTTGCTCGCTGTCCACCACTTGAAACGTCTTTCCTTGCGCGGTGATGGGCCCACGAAGAGCTTCTGTCACTGTGGCAATGTCGCTTGCCGTCGATGCATTGTGGGCCACCACGACCAAGTCGCGACCGCCGGCTGAGGCGCGCACGGCTTCACTGAGCGATCGAAGTGCCGTCGGAGTTCCAATGCCAAATTCCGATGGAGGCACGAAGAAATTCTTCGCATATGAAATGATGAACATGAAAATGACGGGCGCCAAAAATGCTCGGATCAAGGTACTCAGCCAATGTCGCATGAAGACAATGATCAACGTCTTCTCGCACAGCGTGCACAGCTGGCGGACGAACAGCATCTTGGCCGAGCGAGCGTTCCTGGTGCACTTTTCCAGAGGTGTCCGGGAGAGACCAGAGCCTCACGGGGCGGGGCGGGGCTCTATAGAGGTCGTAGACCACGCCAAGCCAACGCCGGGCCCGGGACAAAGATGCACGCCAATCCATGACGCTGTTGGCGCCGAGCCATTGCCACGGCCACGGCATTACGGCACTGTCTTCTAGCTCGCCGTTCGGCTGCATCAAACGGACGTCACCATCGGATCGGATCGGTGCCGAGATACCACGATTTATGTCACAAAGCAACAATGAGCAGGAAGCCGACAATCAGCAATGCAAGCACATACGACGTTTCCCACCCGTCTGGCGCTGTGCCTCCGAGACTGATTGCAGCGGAGAACATGCCTATGCCAGCTACTGTCAAGCCTGTGCCAAGGAAGTCAAATTTCTTGAGCGTGTTCCAGTTGAATGCTTCCTTGGCAGTGAAATCTTTGGCATTGGCACCACATACATTCGGCTTCCGTATCGGGCCCTGCATTCTCGTTCGGGTCGAGCCTGGTATGTGGAAGTGCTAGACCGGGTATCAGGTTAGGGTTTAAGAAATCCTTGATGCTCAAAGCTGCTTGAAACAAAGTAAAGCATCTCCGCTCATAGCTTCACGACTTCCCAGCCCTCGAGATCAAGGGTGGAAAGAATACCTCGAAGTGGACCCTGGACTTCTCGTCCATCTGACCATTGCTTAGATCCAGCCCAGTGGCCTACAAAACCCTCGGGGCCAGAGACGATCAAAATCTTGCGACCAGATTGGTCCCCTTTTGAAAGCGAGCTCAGCATGCGCTTCACATCTTCCGGGTTCGCGAAACTGCCCTCGTCGTCAATGAAATAGTCCACTGACAAGCGTGACCTCTGTTCGTCTTCTGAAACTGAATTGGTCTTCAACCTCTCCAGCATAGACACCAGAGCTCCCTTCTCGACGCCCTGCAGATCGGCAGCGTCAGAGGAGTTTTGGACAGGCGTTGAGCGTGGCCAAAAGCTCCAGCGCTGACTAGCTGGCTTGGTGTCGTTGTAGCCGCCTATGCAATCTTCTCTTCTCCGGCTCGACCATAGAATGTGGATGTCTGCTTGACCAGCGAGAATATCTGCTGCTTGCATTGCAGGAGCAATGCCTGTGCCTCCAACCAGGAATGCCACGCTCTGTATGTCCTCAGGCAGAACATACTCTGGATATAAGCCGCGCACGTCTATCTCAGCGTTGTTTGGTAGCCTGTGCAAGTAATTGGAGACCTCGCCTTTGCGCTCTTTGCGAATCAAGAACCGCAGCTCGTCCATGTGCTGTCCACGCTCCTGCGGCAGACACGTGTATGATCGCGCAATTTGCAACTGAGGCTGCTTGAATTCGACGCTTGTAATAGCTCGCTCAAGATTTGGGTCGTCAAGATCAATTGTGGCTTTTGAGGAAGGCCTTAATCTGAAAATGGCAGCCGTAGAAGAGACATCCTCCTTGGCAGCTAATGTGTACTTGATGAAATCGGAGGGTTCAGAGGACGCATTACTCCTGCCAAATGGTCTGTAATCGCTCAGATACCAGCCCAGAGGGAAGCCAACGGCGAAGATGGCCAGTGCCGGCAGACCAGATCCTCCTTTCTTCTGTTGGCCGGTTTGCTTCTGCTCTTGCTTTTCTTGTTCCTCTGACAGAGTCAATTTCTCCTTCTTCACTGCTTCTTGTTGACCTTGCTGTGCCTGTCCTCCACCGAGCTCCGCGGCTTTCGATTCGGATGCGCTTTGGCTGTCATACTTGCTGTCGGTCGTCTTTCCCTCTCTAACGCGGGAAGATTCTGAGAACCAGAGCACTCCCTTACTCTTCCGCTGAAAAGTTGGTCTCCTGATCCACCTCAATGTCGGACTCTGTGGGATTCCGCCTCCTCCTTTGACGCGCAAGAACATACCCAAATTCGATGAGCTCTCGCGGCCACTGCAGAGAATGAACATTCACCACGACATACATACTTCCGGGGTTGGGTCCGATCACCTATTTTTATCCTTGCGCCGAGGCTTACTCTCCCGCGGGGCCTCCGCCTTTGACCTCTCACGCCTCTCCAACTGCATCTGCCGGTTCTTGAGCCGCACATGCATCGCATTCATGGTGTAACAGGTCAACGGCCACACGGCGAGACTTTGCGGGACTGCGTAGAGCTGCGCCTCGTCTTGGCTGCATAGAAGATGCTGTTGAACGGCAGATAGGCCAAAGAGAGCCTCAGACTGACAGAATCTGGGAGAGTAAGCATGGCATGGTGTCTACCTTGATGTCGCTACATGTTCTGACTACATTCACTGCACTGACTATCTCCCACGGATACTGCTTCGATCGGACTACTCACGAAAGCATCCCATAACCCTGCTCGAACTCCGAGAGACACAGATAAAACATACGCCACGTCTTCTGTCACGATGCAAAACGCCGCAGATCTCCGAACTTCCACGGACACATCGCGAACTCTCCTAGCAGACTCAGCCAGCATCGCGCCATCAGAAACGTCGACGCTCCGACCAGCTTCCCAGACATATCGCGGATTTGCCTCCGAAGCAGAATACCTAGCAGCATTACACGAATGGGCAGAATCTAAACGCTGTATTCAGCCGGACAACGGTCTTGTAGGCTTCTATGGAGATACTACAATGGAGTCACTCGCGAGCAAACCACGAATGGAATTCGGTATCAGTCGGAGGATCAAGCAGAGGAAAGCATCAAAAGACGCATCAGCTGAGAGCAAGCAACGCGGATCGAGAAGTAATTGGGGGAGCCTTTGGTCGAAGAAAGCATCGGCGAAATAGCAGTTTTTGAAACCTGTTACGATGACCACTTCACATCACTTCGCCCGAGGTATTCCAAAGTAATATGGCTCTCATTGACGCAGGCTTGTGCTACTAACTGCATGACTTCCCTGCAACAGGTCGAAGCGTTTCGAGTACGGAGTGATGGACTCGAAATCCTCGCTTTGGACGATTCACATTCTTTGATGACTCCCGGTCCACCCAGCAATGACTCGGTAAGCTCTACGGTCTTGATGCATATTCAGTCGAGGGCGCAAGCGTCTGAAGTGCAATATCAAAGCTTTGTGCTCTCGCCCGCTGTAAAGCAATGCACAGTTATACGAGTACTTGCCCTCGTACGCACTCAAGTATGCTTGATCTCAGAATTGTGTAGGCAGAAATGAGAGCAAAAGTGAGTCGTTTTGACACGGCGTCTGCACTCTCTTTTATACCATTATCACTCTCCGCAAAAGCTATGCCTCGTACACAATCGAGTATGATACATTGTAAGCCGTAAGGCCGCTTCTCTACCGCAACGCCAACGCTAATGCTCAAATCCTTTTCTCTCGTAGCCATACCAAGCGTGATGCCATACAGTATTGCTGCGGTCGTGGTCATGCCATCGTAACTTATGCTCCGCCAGCTCCATTCTGCATCGCGTGTGCGCTACACATGCATGCTTGCAAAGCTGCTCAAAGTAACATTAGCACTCATAACATCTTCCAAAGTATTTTTCGCTTCAGGGTTGTACTTCTCATCCTTGAGATCTTTGCTGCCGCCCTCTCTGGTGACAGTGCCTGCTTCAGTCGTTGGGATGTATTCCCAGCACATGAATTGCCAATTCAGCTCCTTTCGCCAACACATCCCATACCCAAGACCGACAGGACCGGAATCGTTTCTAGTCATTTCGGCCGTCAAGCCTCCCGTCTTTGGCATCCGCTCTTTGAAGATGACACGTCCGACACGGCTGTGCACAAGAGCCATCGAGCACATTATGCAGGGCTCGTGCGTGAGGAATATCTCCAGCCGGAGGCAGAGGTAGCCATCGGGTTTCAGGTTGTCCTCCCTGAAGTACTGTTCTTCGAGCTGACTGATTGGCAGGTCGTTGAAGAAGGCGTCACGGGCTTCTTCGTCCACGGCGAGACCTCCCTTGTGGAAGTTGCTCTCAGCTTTGGCGGCAGATCTGGCGATGGATAGGGTAGCACAGCGTAAACGCTTGCGTCCGACCATGCCGACGGCGCGCATCACCGCGTGGCCCATCATGTTGCCTCTGCAGCAGGTGTCATTGTCAGTCTCGCCAAACTGGTGTGCCTGAGGTTTGTAGCGTGCGTCACCGGCAACGGCAATGATATTGGTGCTACCCTCGACACGTTCCACGATGACACAGCCTGTGCCTGAACCGAGCCCACGACGCCGATTGTCATCTCCGACTTTGGCGGCAAGTGCAAGTGCTTCCTCAACTCCGATGTTGTCCTCTTCTGGCTGTTGTAGCTCAGCCTCTGCCTTCTCGATGCTGGCAGGATGCGCTCCGAATGGATTGGTCTTCCTGTAAAACGTTGGCCAGTAATGGGCCGACCACTCATTTGCTTGTGGCACGCTGGTAGGTGCGAGAAGAGGGACGGTGATTTCCTTTATCTCCAGCGGATATGCCCAAGAGTCAGGCGACGAGGCAAAGGGGGTGTGCTCCTTCAAGATGCCGTGGAGGTCCTGGAGACTCATAATCCTCGTCGGACAGATCAACAGATGAAGGGTTGGTGGACGTCCATTATGTCGCGATTTGGAGGGATTCGAGTACTCCCAGATCGCGGTGGTGGGTGTCTGCATAACGGCTTGTGGCGTGTTCTCCCATGCGCGTGGCACTGCATACATTTCCTTGACGAGGTCCCGCTTTCCGAGGACATGTTCTGGCAGGAACTTTGGTTTTGCAAAGCGACGCAGGTGCTGGAGGTCGATCGAATCTTGCGCAGGAACATTGTCTTTGATCACCCTGTGGAAGTCAGCGATGTCAAGGGTGAAAAGCGAAGGCAATGCATTATTACTTCAGGATTCCTTCGGCATGCTTACTAGGCAGCTCAACGGTCCAGACTTGGATTGTCTCGTTGCCGAGGCGACATTCTTCTTTGGTCTTGAGATGTACCATGTGCCGAGGAGGCTCTGGCAGTATGGCGGCCTTGGAGTCTCGGCGTGTCGCTGCCATGATGGAGCCAGCAATGGCGTTGCGGAAAATGTAGACGAAGTGTGTTATGGCATGGCCAAGTAGAATGGCGAGACTCGAGAAAGCGGTCCATGGCTGCGACGCTCTGTGAAGGAAACTGCGCACAGACCCTAGCAACGGGTAGAAAATGGAAGGCATGAGCAGAGTAACTGCTGCTTTCAACTTTGCCCCTGCCTTTCACTTTCTGTGGTATAAAAATCGGACCTGGCTCCGTTCCTCTCCAACTGGCTACCAAGTGCAGCAAGGATTCGAAGCTTGTTGCGTCTCCAACGTCGCGTCGCGTCGCGTGCAACTTCGCTTCCCAATGCGACCGAGAATGATGGGTCATGCGATGCTCCCAGATGCGCTACAGCTATCACTCATAGAGCAGTGGCAGTGCAGAGATGTTCAAATCAAGCAGTTGGCAGCTCTCCTCTCGGTATGCCGATTTGAACCCTTGCCGCCTGCACTGTGCTGATCGCAAGCAAGCAGCACTCACGACCCTCTCCTTCGTCACTAGTGATCTATGGCCCGAGAGCAACAGGCAAGAGCAGCGTCACTAGGTCATACTTGGAGCAGAGCAAACTTCCACACGCCATCATACCATGTCGCGAGTGCGTGACCGGCAGACACCTACTTGAGCGCACCGTCGCGGCTGTAGACGAGGCATTGCGATTGCACGGATCCAATGGAGATGCGCCGGCATACAATGCACGATGCGAGAACATCAGCGTCTTGTCAGTGCACCTGCAAAAGCTCACGACCGAGCAGAATAAATTTGTTCTTGTCTTTGATGGCATAGACAAGCAGAGAGATGCGCCGCCAACACTATTGGCAGCATTAGGCAGGCTGGGAGAAACCCTTCCTCAGTTGACCGTGGTGATGATCGTGCGTCATCCACCACCTCGATTCTTACATCAGGCTGGTGTGCCTCACCTGCACTTCGCAACTTATTCACGAAATCAGACCGTGCATATCGTAGCTCGGAATCCACTAGATATATTCCTGGACGCTCCGCCGGCTGAGCTTGATTACGATGACGAGACACACGAGGAAGACAAGGCCTGGTTGTGGCCGCGGTTCTGCGCGGCTGTCTGGGATGCCTTAGGTCACAACGCAGCTCGAGATCTGGTCGCTTTTCGTGCGACTTGCCATAAACTGTGGAGGCCATTTGTAGCGCCGGTTATTAAGGGTGACTTTGGCACACGAGACTTCACCAGATTATTAGTGGCACAGCGGAGGTTGTTTCAAGACGAGAGCGTGTTGCTCGACTCGATTATCCAGAATTCGGTGGCAGCGACGACCGTTTCGAGAAGCAAGACCCATGAGCTTCCATACTACGCCAAATGGCTGCTTGTAGCAGCGTACCTAGCCTCCTTCAATCCTGCAAGGTTCGATGCTTTATACTTCATGAAGTCAACAGAACGGAAGCGACGAAAGAAGGGCGGTGGAACAGCACGCTCCGGCGGACGACCAAGCCAAATTCGCAAGGTCCCTCGCCACCTGCTTGCGGCATCTGCGTTCACTGCTGATCGGCTCCTGGCGATACTTCATGCAATACTGCCAGCCGATATACGAACCACAATAGACATGTACAAACAGATCGCAACTTTGTCGAGCCTCAGGCTTCTGGTGCGAGCTGGTGGGATTGGAAGCAACGACCCTTTGGAACCTGGTGGAAAATGGCGAGTAGGACCTCTTGTGACATGGGAGCATGCACAGAGTCTCGCTCGCAGTCTAGACTTTGACCTTGTGGACTATGTAGCAGAATAAGCGACCATTTATCGCGCATTCACTCCACTCATTCCTTCAAAGCCTAATGGTCTCACGGCTGCGATCTATTCCACCTCTAAATAGTTCCTTTATGACTTTCCCTTCCATTACCGTCTTTGTGACGATTCCCTCCACGTTCTCTGGGCATACTCTGCCATACCAGATGCCCTTGCCGGCTAAAGCGTTGTCCTCGAACGATGGTGGGATGTACACAATCACGTTTCCAGCCCATTTGTGACCGCCGATATGACTGATCAAGCCTACCCTCGCAGAGGGAGTACGTGCTTTCTCATCGCCGTCGCGTAGATTCTGGTCGTCGCCAAGAATCCTTATATTCTGTCGTTGCAGCTTCTCCTCGAATTCGGCCAGGAGTATAGGTCCTAGCTTGCCGCATCTCTCGTCGCGGCCTCCGTGTCCGCAGATCAGAACGAGTATCTCATCCACGGGCCGAAATCCCGTGAATTGGCTTTGCAGCTCTGGTTGTCGTAGGAGAACATTCTGCTGTTCTCGCGTCAAGCGATCATAAGTGTTGTGAAGCTTTTGTGGTAGGATGAAGGCTTTGATGAAAGCTTCCACGGAGCTCGGATCAGTGGGTATAGTGGGAAGGTATGTAAAGCTTGGAAGCAAGAATGCTGAAGCCGGTGGTCCTGTGGTTGCTTTGCCTGAGTCTTTAGCAGGTGCACCATTGGGATGTCTTGATTCAGAACGAAAAGATGCGTTTGTCAACAGTATATTGTGGTATGGCTATCCTACTATCAGCCTCCACTCCACGTTGTCTATGCATATCGTAGCCACCCACATCGGCGTACTTGCCGCCTTTTGTCAGAAAGCCTTTCAATCGCCGTACCAGCACAGCATCTTCTTCCTCTTCTATCCGTGACTTCCAATCGTTCTTTCCAGTACAGACCAGGAGCTGCTCCGCGTACGACGCAATGCTACCGTTAATGTTCGACTCTCGATCGATGTCCAAGCCTGATGGGCTTTCTCTGCACTGGCATGTCGGCGAAGGGCAAGATTCGATGACGGGCACTGGTGGAGGCGTAAATGGTATCTCGATTCTTGACGCACAGCGGCTTTGAAGGTAGGGTCGTGTGTGTCGAATCGCTAAAGCAGCTTCTCTGCCGCCATGCCTGAAGATAAACATAGCGATTGAGCGGTCAGAGGGATGATAGAACGTGCTGGCAATGCGGTGGAAAGAACGACGCTGGAGGAAGTCGGAAATTTTGATTGAAAGGTTTATCAATATGTTGATTAAAGCTATCGACACTTCAAGTCCGTCCTGTCAGCCTCGGCAGGTGTCTCTCTCCAACAGCTCGCCTAACAACCGCTGCAAGCATGGCCCGAGGGCTTCTCCATTGTTGTCAGCATCCTCGACTCGTGCCTTGATAGTGACGGAGACCAAGCTACATGTTCATCATCTCTTGACTGCTCAAACCAATCAGGAATACACCAAACTCACAGCCATGAACCAACCACCGAAACGCATCGACGAGATACAATGCGAGATCAAGGGACGAGTAGCGATTGTAAGAATCAACCAACCAAAGAAGCTCGGAGCTCTCTCACAGGACTTATTCTTCAACCTCGCTCAATGGCTGAGATACATCGACGGTCTTAACGATGTCTTCATCACCGTGCTCACGGGTACTGGACGATTCTTCAGCGCGGGTGCCGATGTTTCGACTGCGGGACGAGACGAAGGTCCCAAGGACGAACAATACAAGAGACTCCTTCAGACATTTGCCGTGTACAACATGAATCTCACACAAGCCTTCTATAGCCATCGTAAGATCCTCGTAGCCGCGCTCAATGGACCGGTAGTCGGAATCGCTGCGGCCGTCGTCTCGCTGGCCGACTTCATCTACGCTGCGCCTCATGCGTACCTGCTCTGCCCCTTCACTTCGCTCGGATTGGTTTCGGAAGGCCTCGCTTGCCGCGCGATGGTGAACAGACTAGGCCCTGCTCGAGGGGCCGAAGCATTGCTGATGTCAAAGAGGATATCATGTGAAGAGCTGGTTCAATGTGGCTATGTCAACAAAGTGTTTGATGTGAAGAAGGAAGAAAGTGACAAATTCCTCCAGCTGGTGCTGGAAGAAGTGGATAACAGGTTGGGCGAGCATTTGGTTCCGGACTCGTTGCTCCGGATCAAGGCCCTAATGAAGGCACCCGAGAAGGATGTTTACGATTCGTTAGCTGTGAAGGAGATCTTCTCTGGAATGGAAGTGTTCATGAAAGGCGTCCCTCAGGCTGAATTCAGGAAGATTGCAAGTGGGCAAAAGAAACATAAGCTGTAGTCGCATTTCGAATACCAGCTCACCTCAGCCTGTCACATGTGACAAAGGCCAGACTTTCGTCGCTTTTCACTGAACCGTCTGCTTTGACAACATGCAACGAGTTCAATGCTGTAACATCTACTGACTTCCAGATTCACTGGTCAGCAAACACCCCAACGAGAAAACTACATCTTTAAACAAGACAAGATCCAGCTTTCATTGGCATCAAGCTTCAGTATGGCAAGTGAGCACGAGAAGAGCTTCGTGGCTAAAATTGCCACCTTACACTTGAATCGCGACTACAGCGACATGAAGATCATTTGTGGCACTCAAGAGTTCCCTCTCCATCGAGCTGTGGTATGCCCTCAGTCTTCGGTTCTTGCCGATCAAATGAAGTCTGGCTTCAAGGAGTCCAACGGCACAATTGAGCACAAAGAATTCGACGAAGACACGGTGGCCAGAATGATCCAGTACCTCTACACACAACGATATGATGTGCCTGCCTACCCTGTCGCTTCCGAGTCGACCGCGGCCGAACATGAAGCCAATGCAGATGTCGAAAGCACTGTGCGAAACGAAGGAGTTGAGCTGGAGCCTTCCGTACCTTCGAGTAGTGTTGAGTCGGTAGCGCTGCTCCAAGGACCAGCTACGAACGCAGCCCCGGAAGACGTGGACGCTACACAGTTCTCAAGCGGTAGCATGTCTCTGCAAACAAGCGCCTCCCTTCACGATATTCTGATGATGCACGTGAGAGTCCATCATATCGCCAACTACTATGACATCCCCATGCTGAAGATAAAAGCAGTCCAGGAATTCTACAGCATAGTTTGGAGCAACAACTACGTATGGGAGAGGAGCGGCTTTGCGTCGGTACTAGATGAGATCTACCGTGCAAATAAGAGCCAGGATGGTGGACTTCGTAGTGCCGCCGCCCGTCTTGCCAAGAAGCATGTCGAAGACCTAGCATTTGACGAAGCTTTCACGGATGCCATCAACGACTCCGAGAATCTGGGCGAGTTCTGCGCAGCGCTTCTCGCCGATATGACGCGCGAGTGCCGTCTTAACAAGAAGCTTGGTGACAAGGTCGCCGAGATGCTAAGAAAGGAAATGGGGAAGCTCAAGGATGACCTCAATCGTGTCCAGTATATGGCCGATCGCGAGGCCGGCCTACGAGAACGTGCTGAGAAGGATTTGGAGAGAGTCAAGGACATATTCCAGAAGGTACGGAAGTGTAAAACGTACAGTTGCGAGAACCGCATCAACGTGGCTGTTGAGCGAAGTGGTAGAGCTGGGCAAGGCGAGTATATGGTTCGCTGTCTAGGATGTCAGGCAAAGCATACGCCCAGCGATTATCGGTGATTGATTTAGCGATGGTGTACCATTAGATGCCACTAAGGTCCTGTCCGATCGCGCAGAGATGATATCTCGGAGAAGGGCTGCGGTGAGCCGTCCAGTCTCAGCGCTGCTGATGCATCTCATATTTCTCAAGTCCTGCATGGGTTTTCTTCAAGCTGATGTGCGGGTGCCGAGGCCATTTGACACAGCTTCCATCTCAAGGATCTCAACCACTGCATCATTCGGGTGGGTTGCTACATCATGCGCAGTGCCGTTCGCCTGCATTCATGCAACTTTGCGGTACGGCCGTGCCATTCGATGACTTCTCGTGACGTGGCTGGAGAAACAGGTTGGCATGCGCAAGACTTGATCTTCGATTCCAAACCATGTTGTTTGTCGATCACGGCCTGCTATCTCGCCGCTGAAGTCGTGGATCACGGGAGATGTCGATAGGCGATGCGTTGACTCTTCGGGGATCTCTATTAGGACTTGTCGCTCCCCTAACGGCGGAAGCGCTCGCACTGCTCGTCCTCCTCACATTCCATGGGGCGGAAGCAGCAGATCCTCCAGTTGAGTTACGTCGTCGTTCTCTCTGCAAAGCAGCCTTGAAGAAATTTCTTGTCCGTGAAGCATGCTTCTCATACAGCTCAATTTGATCGAGAGTCTCTTTGGCGAGCTTGATCTCGGGTGGAGGCGTTACCTGCCGGGTGCCGGGTGGTGGAGGAGGAAGCGTGGCATCTGGCCTCAGATAAGGATCTCCCATAGACTCTGTGTATGGTGTGTTCATGGCAGCCAGCATCTGCTCCATTGTAGGATGTTGAGACGGGAGCGCACGACCTCGAGGCCCATCGACGTCCATTGCTTCCACGCCATGTTCGACTGCAGAAAGCTTGCGCTTGCGCTTGGCAGTCTCAATAATGCGTGATTTGACATGGTTCTGCTGCCTCTCGATATTGCTGATGATCATGTTCAGGCGGGCTTCCTTGCTGGGTGGCTTTTGAATCTCCATGGGATTGGGCAGTGGGAGCAGGATGTGAGGAATCAAGCCGTCCTTTGAGGCCATGTTGGTAGAATGGGTGCTCGGACATTGCTTGCGGTGTTTTTCACGTGGTGTAGGAATGAGGAAGAGTTGGACAGGAACATGAAGCCGTTACTTCGACAACGTTCTCGCGAGGAAGAGCCAATGCACAAACAAGCTCTCGCTTCTCGCGTCAGAAATCTTGGCAAGATGACTTTGATGGCTGTGATTGGCTCATAAGCCGGAATACAGTTCAGCACAGCATTGATGGAAGCAATGCATTGGCTGGTACAGTATTCCATCAGATGGTATGTCAAGCTAGGATGTAAATAATATGACGACGCCTCATGACGGCGCGCGTGCTACACGTACTCCTCGCAATGCCTTCCATCCGCAGCGTCCTTGCTGTAGCAGTAGCACCACTGCTGCTCCGGCCCAGCGACGCGCAATCCTCGTATGGCAGCTCATCTGATGCCGATACCACTCCACCGTCACCTGCCTCCCAGTCATTCGTTGCTCCCGCAGGATATCCAACCAACGTATTCTCCTCCTACTACCCGGCACCCTCCGGACAGCAGCCGCAGCCGGCCATATTTGATCCCATCCTCAACATCACCTGCCCAGCCAATCTCACCAATCCAGACACAATTCCCGACGACGACCTGGATCCAGTGTACTATCCAAAGCCAATCGCAAATCTCTCCAAGGCAGATCGAGAACGCGTCATCTCCAAAGCCATCGCTCACGTCAAGTTGATCATCGCAAATTCATCCATCGCCAGCAACTGCACAAAATGTATCCAAGCTCTGGAAGTGGGCAAGCGAGCCGCGCAGCTTGCACCCTCGCTCGTGCCTCCTGCCATGCTTTCTCTTTGCAACGATACCAAGTTCCACTCCTCTGGTACTTGCATTGAGGACTTTGAAGCAACTACGTTCGGTGCTATCTGGACGCAGGTCTTGGCTTTTGCAAATGTCAGCGGCATAGATGGTCACTACATCTGCAATTCCATCGCATCTTTCTGCCCACCTCCCGCGCCGATTGCTTTAAATGGCACGAATTTATTCCCTAAGCCGAAGCCAAAGCATCCCTCGCCGCCAAAGCCCAGCGGCAAACGGGTCAAAGTCCTACACATGTCAGACTTCCACCTCGATCCACGCTATAAAGTTGGTTCCGAGGGCAATTGCACCTCCGGTCTGTGCTGCCGCAGCAATGCGAAAAATTCCAATGAACCAGCGGGACAGCTGAGTTTCCCAGCTCCCCTGTATGGCTACTTTGAGTGTGACACTCCATATGATCTGGGTCTGGCGGCGCTTCAGGCAGTCGGACCTTTGACTGGCACTTCCAAGCAGAATCCATTAGCTTGGACCATCTACACTGGTGATCTAGTTTCGCACGACCCCCAGACTGAGCTCAGCAGGGCCTACACTGAGTATGCTGAGACCTCCATCTACGACTATATGTTCCGTCATTACCTTACAGGGCCGGTATTCCCTGTGCTTGGTAACCACGACACCAATCCTGAAGCGATCGATGCACCTCACTCATTACCAGGCCCGCTCGGTCAACAGATGAGCTGGAACTTCGACCATGTATCCGCCCTGTGGCAGCATGAAGGCTGGCTTAGCAAGGAAGCTGCTCATCAAGCAAGACTTCACTATGGAGCGTACAGCATCAAGAATCACTACGGCTTGAGAATGATAACGTTCAATTCCGACTTCTGGTACAAGAGCAATTTTCTGAACTTCATCAACACCAGCAATCCAGATGTGAGTGGAATGTTCAAATGGGTCATCAAAGAATTGCAAGCAGCAGAAGATGCTGGTGAACGGGTTTGGCTTTTTGCACACGTCTTGTCAGGCTGGGATGGCACAAATCCCCTCCCGAACCCGACAAACTTGTTCTACGAGATCGTGCAGCGCTACTCGCCGCACGTCATCGCCAACATCTTCTTCGGTCATACTCACGAGGACCAATTCATGATCTACTATGCTAACAATGCCACCCACCGATCTCGTGACACAGCACTCAATGTCGGTTGGATAGGACCATCCGTCACACCCCTGACGAACTTGAACAGCGGTTTTCGAATGTATGAAGTTGATACTGGCTCCTTTGATGTCTATGAAGCATATACTTGGTACGCTGATGTGAGCTCATTCTCGAATCTCACAACACATGGCCCCACATTTCAATTCGAGTATTCGACGAGAGAGACGTATGGTCCATCAGCGAAGTGGCCAGCAGATGCACCCTTGAACGCAACTTTCTGGCATGCTGTCACAGAGGCCATGGAGAAGGATCACAGTCTTGTCTCCAAGTTCAATACTCTGCAAGGCAAGAGTAGTATTAAGAGTCCGAATTGCACCACCAGTGCATGTGCAGAGGCGAAAATCTGTTACATGAGAAGTGGGAGTGTTCCGCTTAGCAGGCAATGTCCACAAGGCTATGGCAGCGTGCAGAGTGCCTTCAAGCCGACATCATGAGCTTAGTAGCTCTGGCACATAGATGAAGAGTAAAAGTAATTGGTGCTGAAAATGATCTTTCACGCTTTCTTCCTTCTCTTGCCTCCGCCTCCTCCGCCTTCACCACCATTCTCCCAGCCTTTTCTCTTCTTGCCCTCCCTCTTCCAGAACTCATCACGTTCCCTCTTTTCTCTCTCCTTCCTCTTCTCCTCATTCTCAGCAACCTTAGCCCGATATCCTTGCTTCCTCTCCTCTTGCTTAGCTCGCCTCTTCTCAACTTTCTCATTCCGGAGCGACATGACCTGCTGCATGAGCCGTCTCGCCACTTTCTCTTCACCGCCAAGCACAACAGCTCGTTTCTGCATATAAGACTCCTTCTTTTGTGGCTTCATTTGAGTGATTTGGGATTTGTACGGCAGACCGGCTTGAAGCTTGCGAGGCACGCGTAAGGGGTTGAAGTGTCGCTCTTGTCGTTCGACAGGTCGATACGCTGAATTTTTGATCTTCGGGGTGGGAATTTTCTGAGCGGCTCGAACCTGACCGGTGAGACGCATGCCTTCCCAAGCTTCGGAGTCTCCGCCTTCGAGGAGTTCAGTCACAGGATTATAGAACCGGTGAGGTCGGACCGGGTACCATGCCCGCAGGAAGACGATATCGGACATGAGGATTTTGTCTTCGAATGTAGCACGGAAGCAGCCTTCAGGTTTCGACAGCGCCTTCTTGATTTGGCCTCGAATGCCAGAAACAGTTTTGATTCCAGCACCTTCGAATTTGGCGATTTCCAGCGCCGACGAAAACATGTCTTTGATAAATGCAGTGTTCTTGAAGATCTTGTATGGATGGCCTGTCAATTTCAGCTTCTTCACGATCTCTGTGCTTTCGTCGACGTTGAGAACAACTCCCGTCGCTGCGATTCGGAATCCAGGATTCTTGTTCGAGAAGCTCTGTACACAACAGAATCCTGTATTCGGCGCAGCGAGAGGTCCGTAGAAGGTTCCAAAGCAATGCATATGCTCCGGCGTATACTTGAGCATCCTATTCCGCGTTCGCGAGTCAGAAATGCTGTAGACTGGTGTTGACTGGAATCGTCGCCATCCAAGCGAGAAGATCAAAGGATCATTCGTCTTGAGAATCTTCTTGTGCCAGCGGTGGCGCTTTATGCGAACCTGGACGAAGCCCATTCGCTCTTCGGTTGGCTGCAGCCCGCCAATGAGTATAGGGAATCGGGCATCAAAGTTCTCGGTGAATTCGCATGGCACGTTCGTTAGAATGAGCCGAGCATAAGTCCCTGCTCTATAGCCCTCCGCGCGGATTCGTGTAGCCTCGTCAAGGTCTTCGAACTCTTTGCGATTGATCTCTTGCTGCTTCTGGAGCAGCGCCTTTTGTGCATCGTACCACTCGTCCTCGCCATAATCTTGCTCCTCGGCTTGACCATTAGCCTGTCGATTGGTATTCTTCGGATTAAGAAACCCTTCGCGATCCTCTTCCTCGAATCTCATCTTCAGATCTTCTTTCTTGCGCGCGTTGCGTTCGCGCTCGTCTTCTAGGGTCTCACCGGTCTCCGCTCCGCCGTGCTTTTCGCCAGACTCAAGATCTTCGAATTCGCCATCTCCTTCGTCGTCATCGCCAAGTCCGTCGAATGGGTCTGAATCGTCGTCCTGACCTAGTGCGTCAGCATTGGCTCCAGTCAGTCTCGTGGAAGCAAAACGCTGCCTCAAAGCCTCCATATTTTCCTCGTCAGTCCATTTCTCTTCCAGTTCCTCATAGTTCAAGGCAGGAATCATGCGATCTTCTTCGATCTCATCTGCATTCGGCTTCTTCCTCTGAAAGAAATCATCGTCCTGTTCGTCATCCGCTAGATCTGCACCGTCGTCCTTTTCGCCTCGCCACTTCTTCACGACCTCAGCAGTTGACAGCATATCATCGTACATCATTTTCGCGAGTTCGGCTACTCGAAACGGCTGTTTCCGCCCACGAAGCTGCTTCATGCGGTCCTCCATGTTGTCCTTCCATCTGACGGCACCGTCCTCGTCTTCCTCGTCCTCGTCAGCATCTTCATCGAGGTCGTCTCCTGCTTCAGAGTCGTCCTCCAGCTCTTGGTCAGATACTGAAGACAGGGACCCGAGGTCGCTATCAGAGTCGGCAAATGCCACGTCGCCATCGACTTCACGATCTTTCTCCTTTCGTCCTTTCGACAGCTTCTCGGGTGCTTGTTGCAAAGCTTCCAGATCTGCCTCATCGTCGGTCTCTCCACTCTCGAACCCTTCGTCTTCAGGATCATCATCCTCGGCGTCGTCCCGCTCATATATTCTTGCCTTTCTAGCACTTG
The DNA here is from genome assembly GCF_000340215.1 of Pseudocercospora fijiensis CIRAD86. Lineage (NCBI taxonomy): Eukaryota > Fungi > Ascomycota > Dothideomycetes > Mycosphaerellales > Mycosphaerellaceae > Pseudocercospora > Pseudocercospora fijiensis. The sequence goes on from NW_006921533.1 coordinate 3,457,544, forward strand.
ACCTGCCAGTGTCCTTGACATCTTCGTCGTCCTCTAGCTTTTTCAGTCTTTCGCCTCCATCAAAAAGAGCAATGCCCTGGTCATCTTCTCCAAGCAGCTTTCGCTCGCCTTGAAGGCCCACGACCAATTGTTCCCCCAGACCTCGGTCTTCGTCGTCATCTTCAGCATTAAAGGTATTGCTCTTGACATCAATGTATACGGCATCCTTGTCCACGAGTACTCCGCCCACGTCGCTCATAGGCGCATATATGACCTTCTGCTTCTCGCCAAGTCGTTTCCGTTTCTTCGTGCCCTCCGCTTTTTCTCGTGCTTGCTCAAAGTATGGAGTCGGACATGGATCTGGTAGAGACTCCACTCGATCGACTTTCAGATCGCCAACACCTGGTACATGCACACGCACGTCGTGAGATGGGAAATTTGTACCTCGCAAGTACCCATATAGAGCTACCGTTCGATCGCACTTCTCGTCGTTTTCGATCTCGGTCGGCGGCGTGATGTCGAGCATTCGATCGGCTAAAGCATAAGGGTGCGAATTCCTCCAGACTAGAGGCCTCGGATTCTTCATGACACTCAGGAAGCGCGACAAGTTCAATACTTCACGATCTGGATATCTTCCGCTGATCACACCAGACAAGTAGAACAGCTTTGCGCCTTGGTAGAGCTCCGACCAAAATCTGTGCTTCAGTCTCTTCTTCTGTGCTTTCAGTGTATCTTGCTTTCGGAACAAATCCAAATGGGTTAAGATGCCAAAAACATTTCCCGGCATACCAGTGCTGCTCAGAACCGACAAGAACTCCATGGTCTCCATTTCGAAGCCATAGTTGCCATCGATCATGAGCAGCACGATATCTACCACTTTCGCAAGGTCGATCGCACTTGCCAGACTATCGCTCGGTCCTTCCACAAATGTCAATCGCCGCCTCTTGCTGGTAACGACAGTAATGGGCCCTGTCGGCTGCGAAATTGTCTGCCGTGCATACCGCTTCACCAAGCTCTTGATTAAAGTCGTCTTGCCCACCCCGGGTGGACCAACGACGCCCACAACTAAGGGTGGCGCCTCCTCTGGCAGTCTGTCCACAAGCGGGACATGCAACCTCTTTTCCTTGACATCGTGGCTTCGAGCTGCCTGTTTCGCGAGTCGTCCTGGAGCGGCAAAGGCGAACGCTTTGGGATTTGGCTGGCTCTTGTCATGCTTCTTCTTCTCCTTGGTCGCACGATGCGCCCGGTGTATCTGGTCTTCGCCTGCCATCTTCGGCGAGTGCTGTGTGTAGCGATCACATGCGAATACAATCGGCCTTCGCCATGGCGACTGCCAAAAATTTCGAGATCGGAGTTCGGCCCTGCAGCTGGGATCAAGCTTCGGCAGGGATTGGATCCGGCTAAAGACGGCAGTCGCGTGTTCAGCGTGGGCAGGCACGTCATTCCATCTGTGTCCGCCAGGCCTCACCATTCACATGCATATACAATCCTCCCAACCTCCTGCTTGAGCCGACTCTTTCTTCCCCTTCCCATAACCTTCCCCGACCATTTCAAGCTGTCTTCACTTCTCCGCAGATTCTCAACTTCACCATCCTTCAAGATGCCTTACAGGATCAACGTAGGGTGGCTTCCAGCGCTGTTAACCGACAAGCTTGCTGACAGCTATCTCAGGTCTCTCTTAAGGACAAGAATGGCGACCAGTCAAAGTACGATGCGTATGTTAGACCCTGAGCCGGTGGAGAAGGACAGGTACTTATCGATTACCACAGTGCCAAGAAGCAAGTAGAGGAGCAAGGCGGCAAGATCGTCAACGAGTACACCTTGATCAAGGGCTTCACGTGAGTTAGACTGCGCCGGTGAGGCTCAAGACTGGACTGAACAATATGATTTCGACAGTGCCGAATTCCCAGACGACAAGGTCTACTCCCTCTCCACCGACGATCACATCAATGTCGAGAACGATGGCAAGGTCACGACTCAATAAACGTAGATGGACGAGCAGAAGAGATAGGATGAATTATGGATATGGACGACTAGTCATGACCAAGGTTTCGGTTCTTCATTCAATACAGACACCACTTGATTCGACATGACTTCGGACTCCCACTTGACAGACTGATATAAAAGCCACAAAATGACGATAGCCAAAGCAAATGGACCTTGCAGTCTGAATTTACATATTGAATCTATTCGATCAAGCAGCAAGCGTGCTGGGCGTCTGAGTATTGGTATTATTGATAACTCCGCTATGCTACCGGACTCTGCTGCTTGCCCGACGTTATCCCATATTTTGAGCAAGCTTGATCAAATTATAATGTGTTGATGCATAGTGAAGGAATCATCGAGCTTCTCGTAAGTGCACTCTACTTATTGCCAGAGGTTCGGAAGGGTGGCACAATGCCCGGAACACAGTGACGGTTAGCCAAAGGCGGGTTTGTAAATTATTACAAGGCCCTACAACAAAAGAGCTCCTCCACTCTTATGTTTAACCCATCTCTCGGAGTTCTTTTCACTCCCCAATGATTCTGGGGCGGATGCGTTCCTTGGTATGCAGGATTCTCGTCGGCCGTAACTAGTTCAGCTCTGTCAGCCTTGGGTTCTCAGCCGCACTCCACACTTTGTGTAACATTGCCAACCGTGTAAGAGTCCAGGTTTTGCTTCCTGCCTGTAGAATTTCACATCAATAGCATCAATCCAAATTATGCTTTCAGTCAAACACTCGATTGCCAGGAGTCCACATCTTCTGAGCGATCCTACGCTCGAGCAGAAGCTCTCTCAGCAAGGTAAGACATCCCAAGAGCGAGGGCATCGGCGCAGGCTCCACAGAAGAGAGTCTAGAGGATGAAATCGCCTGCATTTGCCGGGTTGTGCTCGTGCTTCGTGCTTCAATGCCGTACTCGCGAGGCAGGCGTTCGCGAAGTGTCCAAGCTGACGATCGCGCACTCTAGTACATGATATGGTCAATGCCATAAATGATAGAGACTTCGACTCAAGATCACAGCCCTGGACGCGAACCACACGCGACTTTGTAGCTTCTACTTGTTTTGCTGAGTTGCCGCCCAAGACCACAAATCTGGAAGACTTCTTGCATTTTATGCAATGGTACACCTCTTTCAATCCGACGTACAAGCTCCACGTCAGAGATATCGGAGTCACGTTGAATGATAAAGGGAGCAAGGCTGGTCTCTTTGTAAATTTTGCAATTGCTGGTACACCCGCAGGCACGATTAGATATAGTGTCGGGCTTTTGCAGTGCGAGAAGATGCTGGGAAAGTGGTACTATACAAAGTACCAATGCCTTCCTGGTTTGGTATATGAAGACCAGGACAGTTGCGGTGGATTTTGACGTGCTGTGGGACTTGCAGTGGTGTGTTGCAGTTGGAGAATGGAGGCTCAAATCAGTATCCACTTTTCCAGACCCCACATTCAAATCCATATTGCTGTTCACTTGACTGCTGCCGTTGACTTGACTCTGTACGCGCCATGGAGATTACACAGTTTGTCGCCAGCCACCGCGAGGCACTGCTCATCGGCGACTACAATAAATACCGAACACAGCTTTCGCGTCAGCTGCTCGCGACTCGGAAGACACTTGGCCGAGCCACGAACAAAAGAGAGAAATTCGCCGCGAAACCGGTGACGGCAGAAGACGTTGGCAACAAGCATGAATTCTTACATCTGTTGTTGCTCACATCCGAGCGAGCATGGGCACATGCGATGCACTTGAAGACCACTCATGCCGGCGATGCTAGTGGGAAAGGATTGACTGGGTCAACACGAAGCCATTTGATTTCCAGGCTGAGCAAAGCGGCAAAGACGGCGCAGCAGATTGTCGGTCTACTAAGAGAGCAGAGCGCCAAGGCTAGTGCGCAGGATGTGCTGGAGGCACGAGCATATCATGCAACTTTGGCAGGCTCGGAGGAATTTGAGAAGCAGTCGGGAGGACAGCGGCCGGACGAGGATCGAGAGCGAGGCTGGCAGTCATGTCTGCGCAGCTATTCCCTGGCAAGAGTTGTGTACGCTGCACTACTGGAAAAGGACAAGAAGGAGATTTACAGAGAAATCATCACGGGCACTGTGGATCCAACCATCCGATATGCCGCATATCAAGCACGTTTATCGCGGACAATCGCCATTCCGACAGTAGCAAAGCGATATTTTCCCAAAGACGACAAAGAGCTGGTTGCCGAGGTCGAGAAGATCCACCAGTATGCACTCAAAGACAAACCTGCGCCAAAGGACGACGCCGATAAGCAGACCGCACCTCAGGAAATCCCGATTAGCGTCAATTGGAGAGGCCGCAAAGCAAACATCGTGGATGCCTCGATAGGACAAGCTTTGGCCAATGTGACCGCTGCTGAAGCCAAGCTCCGCGCTTATCTATCTGCGAATGCCACAGTTGCATCTCGTGATAAGGCTGCTGCATACGATGAGGTCCTTAATGCGTCTCAGGATGCTGCAGATGCTGCTAAGTCAGCTACCGACGACTTGGAGAAGGAGCGCGTGGATGAGGGCGATGCGCGGATGCAAGATCTTCGCGTGACAAGCCTTTCGGTCAATTATGATTTGGTATCCTGGCGCGTTGGGAGATATCGAACCCTCATAGGAGAGGACGACGGCTTGACCTTCGAGGCCGAGCAGCAGAAAAGGCCATCGAGAGCACGCAAGGATGGCACGGAGCATCCCGAGAAGGAGGAGCCAAGAGGGAGAAGGCTCGCAAGGTTGAGAGAGCGTACGGTCTTATACGATGCCATCACCCAAAGCATTAACTCGGTGAAGGATCTCCGAGGCGCGGTGCGCGACGAGAAATTTGTTGCTGAGCTGGACAGCAAAGCTGCGTATTTCCGTGCGCTGAAGTGTCTCAACATCTCACACTCGCACGCACTACTTGCCAACCACTTAAACGCCCTAGCTCTTTTGAAGCGTGCACAAGATCTGGTCGCCAACACCAGCAGCCTTTCAGCAGCGCGCGAAGACGGTGCACCGGCAACACTGGACCTTGATGCGACGACTTTTGCCAAGGCGAAAGGCTACATAGACGCGCTGGTATCTCGCATGCATGCTGTGGTCGAGCTGCGCACCTTGGAAGCCAACTCCACAAAGGCTGCAGAGAAGGGCATGACAACTGCAGCTCCGCTCGTTCAGCGTCTGAACGAGTACCCAGCGCCAGGGCTACAGATCGATCTCAAAAATCTCGTCTCGTATCCTCCCAAGATCGAGCCCGTGCCTGTGAAGCCACTCTATTTGGACATAGCATTCAACTACATAGAGTACCCGGGCAGGACAAGAACAGCCGTGGAGCCGCAGGCACAGCCTATCATCAACGGCATCGAGGAAGCACCATTGCAACAGCCGCAGAAGAGAGGCTGGTTTAGCTTTGGCCGGTAAGTTTGCTTGGCCTTAGCCAATTGAGTCGCCCGAGTCCTTGGTCGCAATGCTGTAGCAGCATAAAGCGTCTGCAAATTCCAGAATTGCAGACGGTGGTCCGTGGATCGCATTGCACTTCGATGCTGCCTGGAGATCTCGAACTGCTTTGCCGCAGGTTGCAGATGATGCAACCTCAAGTGGTACTGCAAGAAATACGAGCCTTCCAGCGCCTCTTCCCGGCTGAGTGTATCCGCACGATGGAAGAGCTCGCTCGCTTCAAAAGCGTTCCTATTCTGGGATCGGCAGACTGGTTGCCAATCATGCAAATAATAATTAGCACCCAATATCGCGTCCATCTTTCTATGGTCTCATATCCTCACACCTTACGCTGTCAGCAACTCAAGCAGCTCTACCATGCCAAATAGATGACGACAAGTAGGACGCGTGTTCACTTCCTCCAATTTGGCTCCTCGGGCTGCTCATGACCAGATTTCTTTGCCAAGAAACCCTTCAGTTAAGCTGCCAGCCAAGCTCACAGGATCCGCTCTCGCGGTCTTACTCTGAAAGGTATCTGCGGCGAAGGCATGCTATATGGCATGTCGCATTAGGCAAGCGTGTCTATCAGCCCAAAAGCCGTTGGTCGACAGGTTTGGCAACCACCGCGGCTTGCTTGTGGCGTTGCACAGTCAGATCGGCACCTGAACTTTCCTCAAATTCCAGATCGACGGGAATAAATTATTATTCGTTCAGCTTCACCAGTGCAGACCCGTTCGCTGAATCAATACAGACAGGCTGCATTCATGCAATAGTAACACATTCAAACGCCTCTGTGGCAGCACGCAACACTGTGGCATCAGAAAACGGTCCCTATAGCTACTCATCTTCGATTGCCTTTCTCGTTCATCGCAGAATAACGGAACCAGCTTCCAAGTTGCAAACGGGACGGCTTTGCTGAGGTCATTCAGGATTTGCTCCACCTTACCTTACCCAACCAGGGATCAACTGCCAAGAACTGTTCTCGGAACTTGCACCGACGTGTAGTCTAGATGACAGTCCATCGACTCCATCTTACATGAATGCCTATACATAGTACTGGGCTGCCACGTAAAACGAGTGAGGGCTGCTCTCGCAGAACAAGAAGATTCTCTAGCCGATCCTCTACTTGTACTTATGCCCCTCGTGGTCTACTCGAGCTCTAGCTTCCTGCGCCTACAGTGACATTCTGCGACATTCTGCCCACAATACTTTAAGTCGGCCATGAAGCTGCAGGAACTATGCATGAACACGAGCGGGCAATAGATCCTTCTTGGACAGAAACAGCTTGCACCTGGCAACTTGCTCGCACGAATTCCTCTTGACTTGGTGCAGATCAGCGACCGCTGTCGGCGAACAATCCTTCTTACACATGCAATTCGGAAGCACTGCCAAGAACGGCACAACACACGAAGCATGATGGTGCTCGACAGACGCTAAGCGGTTCCACACCCGAAAAGCTGGATGCGAAGGCTTGCTGGCTACTTTGGACACTATTGAACATTCTATCGTGCAGGTACGGATACCTCAATCAGGCAGCACGGGCTATTACAGTGTCTGCGGTGATATGGTATGCCACTCGTTCTGTCCTCCACGTACGCAGAGACTACAGCGGATCACAGTAGCCGCGACTCGTGCTGCGTTCGCAGTGGTCAATCCGCTGCCTTGGCAGGTGTCAATTCGCTACGAAATTGATGCAAGCCTACTTGGCCAGTATTCGTTTGGCGTAGCAGAGGATCGATGGATTTCATCAGGTCTGCGTTCAGGCTCCCGATCCATATTGATGCCGTATTCAGCTGCTTGGTCAATCAGCGATCACGATGATACGATCTCTTGTCTTTGAGTACGTATAAGAGTACAGAAAGATCTAAGACCCTCGACAATTCTCAGCATCAGCATTCATTTGGCTTGTACAACACTTCACCTCATCACAACAATCGAAAGTTTCATTCGCTTGACTTTCAGATCAACCTTTATTTCACAATGAAGAGCTTTTTGATGGTCGCTGGCCTCGCTGGCCTGGCTCTCGCCAACCCAATTGCAGGCGGTGGTGGCGGCTGGGGACAGTCGTCGGAATGCGAGGTATAGATGAGCACGGAAGTAATATGTAGCCGCACATTCTGATCTCTTCCAGACCAAGTACGTGACCAAGTACGAGACCAAGTACGAAACCAAGATTGTACCGACAACATACTAACTACAAGACCGAGACTGAGTACAAGAGTAAGTCATGCACCCTCCCTACCTACTTCGACTCATTGCTGATCTTGGTTTAAGCTGCTACGGCCACCGTTATTGTATACAAGACTGAGACCGACACTGTTACCTACACTAGGCCAGCCGAGACCAAGACCAAGACCGCCACAGTGACCGACACAATCACCGAAAAGCCAATAACTAAGTACAAGACTGAGTACAAGACTAAAACCTACACTGCTCCTTGTACCAAGTCTACAGGCTGGGGCGGAAAGGGCGGCTGGTGAGAGAAGGACGGCAAGGGTTGGTCAACATTCCTTGATGTTGAAGTGATGGAGATATTTTTATGATATGAGTTGGAATGCATCCCCTCACGGCAGGAAGAACATGATCAGACGACATCCCTTATGACGCTCTCTCAAGTAGACCTAATTTGATTTCACGAATGTAAAAATTTATTCAAAGACAATTTTGATAACGGCTTGTTGTCTACCATAAGTCCATTTCAGCTTCATTTCTTAACTCATGTGGCCTTCATAAAGGGCACAGGTCACGCCAATCGATTGAGTTACGTACTATGTCTTGCGAACATCATTCCGGAACAAGTCTTAAGTTATTTTCTTCAAGTCATTGCTGACACTTAGAAGCTCCGAGCAACGGCAACGACATTTCCAACCTTGGCGAAGTAGAATCTTGACAGAGAATTTTTCTCAGACGAAGTTTCATGTCATTGTAAGGCCCGTCTATTCAGAAGCCAGCCTGTGCTCCTCGTAGATGAGCCATCGTGGTCTCGCCTCACCTCTCTGATAATCTTCACTGGTCGAGCGTTTTACTCGTGACCAATCGCCTTGGGGGCTCGCACAAAGGCCATCGGAGCAACAGCGCCAACCAAAACGCTTGGCTCTCCAGTAACATGTGGATCTGCTCCGACGAAGTTATTCGGGAAGCCAGGCTCGAATGGAACGACGCTCTCCAACTTCTCAATATCCTCACTCGAAAGCTTGATTTCGAGGGCCTTGATATTCTGGTGCAAATGTTCCACCTTTCGTCCTCCTACGATTGGAAACACGTTAGGTGTCTTGGACATCACATATGCCAGAGCAACGGCTGTTGGAGACTCGACGCCATGTTTGTTACCAACCTCCTCGAGCGCTGCAGAAATCTTCTCCTCCTGCTCGGTCTGACCTCCGCCCGTGAAGCTTCGGAGACCTTCGTTATTCTTCTTGCGCTCCTCCAGCTGCTTCTTCGATTGGAACTTTCCTCCGCCAATAGCATCCCATGGCGCGAGTGCCATGCCCCAGTGACGAGCCATCGGGATGACCTCGCGCTCCATGTCTCTGAGCATGATGTTCCAGCGACCTTGATAAATACTGAATTGTGTCTTGCCATTCGCCTTGGCATAGGCGTTGGCTGCCGAGACAATATATGCGGGAGTGTCTGAGATACCCAGGTATAGGACCTTTCCCTGTTTGACAACGGCATCCAGGGAATCCATCATCTCCTCGATCGAGGTTGTCCAGTCCCACCAGTGGACGTACAGAATGTCTATCCAATCAGTCTTGAGCTTCTTCAGGGAGTCCCGCAGAGACATGTGGAGTGATCGCTTGTGGTTTCCACAGTGGTTCACCGTCTTGCCTTTTCCATCTTTTTCGACTCGGTAATTCGTGGTGAATTTGGTTGCGATGACCATGAAGTCTAGCATGAAGTCAGCATCGAGATGGCATACGAAGCCGACTAGAGGCAATGGGTACCTCTGTTCTGCTTCTTTTCCATCCATTCTCCAATCCATTCTTCGCTCTCCTCAGCCTGATAGTTGTTTGCAGTATCGATGAAGTTGCCGCCGGCAGCTTCAAAAGCATCGAGGAGCTTGAAGGAGTCTTCTTTGCTCATGGATCCCATGAAGTCGTTCCATGCTTGGCCAATCGACATGGCACCAAGCTGCAGGGGAGACACTCTGATGCCGGCGGTGGACGACAAGACACGATACCGCCCCAGGGGAGTGGCTGGATCGGGAGCTGGCGTAAACATTTCCATCTTGAGTGGCTGTAGACGTGAGAGGTGTTGTGCAGAGAGAAGACGGTCAACACCGACTATGATGAGGTGCTACATATTGCACCCCGCGCGAAGCAACGTGCCAAGACCGAATCGAGCCTTATATAATCCCCAACCTTAAATCCGTTTGCTCGATTTCGACGGGACTCCGACACGACCTTCTTTCGAGAGCACATCATCAACGTGTTATGCATCACTCAGCATAGCACTGCCACCGCGGAAAGCACACTGCAGGATCACGCTGCTCAGTCTGTAAGATGCGATGGAGTCTTCTCGGTGAACTAAGCGTGGAAGCCAATGTTTTGTCGGCGGATTAATGTCCTGAACAGTGATATACAACATATATGTCGGAAGAACTTTACAGCCATAGGAAACAGGACATCGACCGGAAAGGTATCCAGGCGGCACAATCATCGAGAGCCCGCCGGCACACGCCCGATCGGGCAAGCAGCGTCAATGTTACGATCGACTGCATCTAAAGCTTGGGGTTGAGGCTTGTACACACGAAGCTATTCTGGCTGAAGATCCACCAATTCCGGTGCACTAGCTCGGATGTTGTTTGCTGTAGCCAGACACAGTGGCTTTCTGACGAGTGTTCACACGCGACACATCTCCTTTGATGTCATCCGAAGTCATGCGTCGATTGCGTATTTCTTGCGAGAGCTCCCAGCTGCACCTCGCATTTTCTCAAGACTTTGATGAATTTTGAGTCACGGAACTGATGCACAGGGCTCACGATGGCGCGCGAATCGTCTGGAAGCTCGACTTCGAGTTTGCGGCAAGAGTGGCTGGGAGTTTCAAGGAGTCACGAGAGTGACCTCGAGAAAGACGTACCGATGCAAAGTCAACCAGACAATGCTAGCCAAGCTGATGCTAGGACTTCCAAACCAGAGCCGGCCTCACCTGTCGGACGATACAGTGACTCGCCAATTCCAGATGGTGGCCTAAGAGCATGGCTTCAGGTACTCTCGGGATTCATGCTCTAACTTAATTCTTGGGTGAATGAGAGAAGGATTTGTCGCCGGAGCCGAACGCTTGCTAATTTGATCTCATCTAGGGCATCGTCACAGCATATGGAGTCTTTCAATCATACTATCGCTCCTCACCCCTTCGTTCCGAAAGCAATTCGAGTATATCATGGATCGGGACTATACAAGGATTTCTCCTGGCATTCATGACTATATTTGCGGGGCCCATCTTCGATCGCGGACACCCACACGTCCTCGTAGCTACAGGCGGTTTCTTGGTCGTATTTGGAACCATGATGACATCTTTGTGCAAGCAAAATTGGCAATTTTTCCTTGCACAAGGAGTCTGTGTTGGCTTGGGCGCGATCGTGGCTGTAGCGATCCTTTCGGGATGGTTCGAGGGTAGACGTGCCATAGCAACTGGCATTGCCGCATGTGGAGCTGCTATCGGCGGAGTCATCTATCCTATCGTTTTCCATCGATTGCAGCCGGTCATTGGCTTTCCATGGGCGGTTAGAGTCATGGCATTCATCATGCTCGCAACAACACTTGTCTCGCTGGCAATTGTCAAGATGCGGACAAAGCCTCCGCCTCGACCCAAAATTGTCGACTTCACAGCCTTTCGAGAGCTTTTGTTTACACTCTTTGCGATCATCTGCTTCGTAGGAAGCATGGGGTTGTATGTGCCTTTCTTCTACATTACGGATTATGCTGCAGAGGTCGAAGGCTTGAACCATGAGCTGGCTTTCTACATGCTACCAATCCTCGCATCCGGTGGCATTCTTGGTCGAATCATTCCAGCGGTGCTTGCAGATCGCATTGGTACTTTGCAAGTACTGGCATTGACGACATCTGTGGCTGCAGCATTGCCTTTCTTCTGGATCCTGGTTAGAAGCTCGACTGGTGGCATCGTCGTCTGGAGCTTGTTCTATGGCATCTTCAGTGGACCTTTCGTGAGCCTGCGAGCGCCAACCATCGCAGCAATCACTCCGGATATGCGAATTGTAGGGGGTAGATTGGGTATGTCGACCTTTTGACTAGCGCTTGGTGTGCTCATTGGTAACCCTGTCGCCGGTGCTATTCAAGCGCACGGAAGCTGGGTCGGGATGCAGATATTCGCAGGATGCACACTTGCCTTGAGTGCAGTATTGACCATAGCTATGATGGTCGTTAAGATGAAACGAGACAATGCAAAACAGTCAGGATGAGATACTCTAGAAAGCTGCGCACGAAATGACATAGTCTGCATTGCCTTCTCAGTCGTGCTAATCGTTACAGATCTTCACGTCGTGCTCTCACCTGGAGTGCTCGAGCAAACCTGGAATTCCGGCGTACAGCCATTCCGACTCTTTCGCCGCGCTCAACACTGCTTCAATACGTCGTCTTCGACGACATTTGGTGCTCGGCTGACAGGATCGACTCGAGATATACCTTCGACCGTCAGATAAACCATCCATATGCTCAATGCCAACCTATTGAGCCAAAACAGTCGCTCATGTTCCATACGAGTGGCGATGCAGGCTGTGAAGTAATGTTGTTCGACGACGAACATTGCATCATGACACCGCCCTGGTATCCTGTAAAAGACACTTGCAACGACAAATACTTCAAAGCAATCTGGGTCAGCTGCGAGTATCCAGGGAAGTGATGGCAAGGACTTCGACCGAGCATTGGAAGATTGGTGGTTGGACATCTGTGTTGTCTTCAGAATCTTTGCGAGGGGACAACATTGTCAAAGATCGCTCTATTACGAGCAGAGAACACTCACGGGACACTATTCTATGGTCTCGCGGGGACTGTATTCTTGTTCCGGATCCGCACACCGCATCGGATTTTGCGAGTCGCCCGTGGTCTCTCTTGCCGCGGTACCTGCTACTTCACCGCGACTTGCTTCCGGCGAAGTGTCTCCTTGAAGTCAGTAACCCGACATGCAACCCTTATACCAAGACCCTAAAAGAACGGCTTGCAAATGGAGTGGTGGAGCTTAACAAATCAGAAGCCAAAATCTCGGTTATCCCCTGCTATTCTTGGGGCTAATAAATAACGGGCGGATATAGCATAGCCTGCATACCAAGACCTCGAAGCGAAATATTTAGATTCTGTGCATGCGCGTACCTGCTACGAATGCCTGCCTGTTCAAACAACAACGCATTTTTCTCTAGAAAAAGAAAAGAAAAGAAAAAAAAGAAAAAAAAGAAAAAAAGAAGAAGCTTTCCCCACGTCGTGTTATATTTTAAGATTTTGAAGGATCCTAGTCCCCTAGAATCGGAAGGGGACACTGATTTGGAGTTTCTAGAGCGCTTACATGTAATGTTCTTATGCAAGGCAACTCGCAGCTTCCTCTTCGATGCTCCACACTCGTTTAAATAAACAAATTGGTCGTCGTTGCCCAGTCCGGGTACCGATGCTAGAGTGATGCAAGTAGTGCTCGGGTGGTTCGATACGCGACGCACTGTCAACGATACTAGTAGCATGCGCATATAAGACCAGCTCTTCCTCCCCAAAACGCTTCACGTCGCCAACACGTTTCGCCTCAAGTAGGCTGCTGCCATCTTTACCAGCACTATTTGCCATTCACTCATTATAATCAAGATGGTACACACGCTGCTTTCTCTTGCTGGTCTGGCTGCCCTCGTTTCTGCCCTACCTTTGGACCCAAGGCAGACCGTTTCCTGTGTTGAAGGCCTATACATTCTTGTCGCCAGAGGATCGAATGAAGATGTTGGCGAGGGCTCTGTGGGATCAGTTGCAGATGCCATTGAAGCTCGTGTGCCGAATTCCGTATCACAAGCGATAGACTACCCAGCTACCATCATCGCTCTCGGTAAGATACTTTGGCAACTAGACCAAAGCCTCGCTGATTGCCTTGCCACACCCAGACTCCAACTATTTCACATCGGTGGCTGACGGGATCGAGGATACTAAGACCAAGATACAAGACTACGTAGACGCATGTGGATCCGCAAGCCGCATTGCCCTGGTGGGCTATTCTCAGGGCGGTAATGTCATGACCGACACGCTAGCTGGAGGCACTGGCAAACCAGATCCCATCGGCGAGGAGTACGCGCAGTACAGTGAGTGGATGCGACCATGGTATCACATCGTTGTACTGACCAGAGCAGTCGAGGCAGCGGTCGTATTTGGAGACCCACGTTTCAACGCGGGTCAAGCCTATAGCGCAGGCAACTCTACCAGTGACGGGATCTTTGCGCGACACAGCAGCTTGGCAGCGTTGAGCGCTTATGCTGGCATTCTGAGGAGCTACTGCGATGAGGGCGATCCGTTTTGTGCAAGCGGTGATGATCTCGATGTGCACTATGCGACCACCGCGAAGTATACTGAGGCGGCAACCGATTTTGTAGTTGGATTGACGACTTGAGATATCGGGTCAGGATTGATCAATGCATGAAAGTTGAGCATCTGACTCGAGATATGATCAAAGTATTGGAGTCTGTCGATATCCAGGCATCAATTCGATTCTCTTCGCCTACGCCAGAGCAGCCAGCAGGCCAACGATACCTCCACCGCCAAGTAAAGATGCCCTCACCAGGTTCTGTCTGCCAAATTTGGCGAGCATACCTCCAGGTCTTCAGCCTGACTCGAGGACTTTTGTGTCTTAGTCGTTGGCCCTGAGAGGTCACGAAGTTCACTAGCAGAATCTTTGCTGTCAACTGAGTCTTCCGCGCTTGGCTGAACAGGCTTGATGCCTTGTCTTTCCTCTTCTTCTGCACTTGCTGCGCTCCGCGAGCCTCCCAGATCCTCGTTCTTCTTGATCAATGCGAAAGGGTTCGGGGTCATACCCCCGCTGTCCACGGCCCAATAGTGAAGGCAAGCAGCGCGGCAGCTAAGTGGGCATGGACTTTGAAAGGTGGTCTTGCAGAGCTGCGTGATTGTTCGAATCTTTGGCGGTAGCACATCGTAGGCGAGGTACGCGAAGCCTGCTGCTGAAAGCACCTGATCAAATGTCAACACCGTTCGATCCACGCCCGACTAAATGTCGGCCTGAAGCTTGCGGGAAGATATGCGAGTCCCTAGAAAACAGGCACCGTGCTACTGGCAGCGCTCGATCTGCAGGCTGCGCTTATAGCTCTGGAACATCAAAAATCGAAAGAGCTGCAATGCCTTCAGCAGTTATCAGGGATCTTGATGTGCTGCAGGTCTGGGTTAGGGCCGTGAAAGCAGGCATACTTCCTTGGCTTTATAGGTGGTGTCTACAACACATTGAAGATGAGCACCAGCCAGAAGATTAGATTAGATTAGTTACCGGCAAGGAGGCTCGGTCCGCTGCCTGAGTTTCACCGACAGGGGTAAAGTCCTCATCAATATAAGCGCCTTAATCTTTTACCACCCGTTGGAGACGATGTGACTATCCTCTCAATCCTTTCGATCGAAGAATGTAAAGGACAAACTACGTCCCTTCTCGCCTACGCATATATGTCGCTACCCATCCGATGCGAGTAACATTCCAAATGGCAGCACGAAGAACAGGCGAACCCCTGAGACGAGAAGGATGTCTATCGTGCAAGAGCTTCGTGTATAGTACTGAGTCTTTCGTAAGGGCGACGGACATGGGGTGGCCGACGTGCTCAGCGCTCCTATGTGAATGCTAGAAGCCGACGAGCTGTAATTAGTTGCGGTGCTCTTGAACGTCCGCGTATCTATAAGCTTGAACCATGCCTAGTCGATGATCCTGTTGTGGATCAGTTAGCACTGCTAAGTGCTAAGAGCTAATTTCCCAGTGATATATGTAGCATCTAGCGTAGACAGAACTTGATCCCTTCTTCTCTATACAATTCTATAGTCAATTAATTAATGACTTGTTCTGCTTAGCTCAATTATAACAGGTTATAAGCCCGGCGTATACGCTTACCTATTCTAACTAATATAGACGAATTGTTATTACAGAGATACTGGTTTAAAGCTAATTCTACTAGCTACAGATTAAGTAGCACCTCTAGAGTTAACAACCGAAATAGGGCTACCCTACACTTAGTACTAAATTAGATCTAACTAATAATTAGTACCTATAAGCTAAGCGAGCTAAGAAAGAGCTTAGCAGTATAGCTAACAATAAAGAATCCGTAAAAAGCATTAAGGAAAATTATATCCTTATAAGGACGACCAACTTTTTATTATAGAGATAGATCCTTTAGAAAGAGCTACTAAAGGAGAAAGTGTATAGATATATACTTTATAACTTGAAATAGGCAAAGCTATACTATAAACCTCTCCGAATTAACTACGATAACGATCCGGATTTTGATAAAGCCCTTAGAGAGTTTATAGAGAAGGATAGTATTGCTATAGGCATTCTAGTTGAGATAATCTTACTAGATCTAAGACCTAATTTTAGGAGCATAATTACGCAGAAGACTGCTAAGGACTACTACGAGACTGTAGTAGCTATATACTAACCAATTATTATAGTAGATATCTATAATACCCTAAAGGATTTTAGAACAGTTACTCTTAAGTAAGCAATATCCGATAGTACCCTTAAGTACTATAAAGACTTCTAAGTATAGGTATAGAAGCACAAAACAGCTACTAAGCAGTTTAAAAGAGTATACGGGGTCAAGCCTAAGGATATTAAAATCCTAGATATAATAATCAGGATGCTCTTTATTAATAGTCTTTAGCACTATAAATAGCTTAGAAGCTAGAGGCACAATAACAAACTAGAAGGGACTAGCTAGACTCTCGAAGCAATAATTATATCCCTTAGGAAGGAAAAGCCTCTAAGGTTACAGAACTAGCAACAAGGCAAAGCCTTTATAGTTGTCTCTAACATTAAGGTTAGGGATAATAATAAGCAGTGTCAGCACTATAAGCATAAGCATACTAATGCAAAGTGCTAGAAACAACATCCTAATAGAAAGCTATCTAAGGATAGGGACAAGTTAAAGAAGAAGTTAAAAGACAAGGACAAGTCTAAATCAAAGGATAAGGATAAATCTAAGTCTAGGAACAAGGCTATAGCTGCTAGAAAAGATAATAGCAGCGATAATAATAACGAGTGTAAATCAGATTCTAACTCGGAAGGCTAGGCTTTAGGGGCATACGTTGTACTAACCCTAGCCTAAGCATCCTTTAATCAAAGCCTAACTCCTATTGCATTAGCATCCCCTATAAACTAGGATAAAGCAATTAAAATCTAGGATACTAGCACATTATACTATATGTTCAACAATAAGGACTAGTTCTATAACCTTAGATCCCTTGAATTACCTGCTAAGTTTAGCCTTACTTTAGGTAAGGGAAGCTGTAGAATGATTAGGGACATTTACCTTGAATTCCTTTAGAAAGGCAAAACTACAAAGATAGTGCTTAGAGAAGTGTTATATTTACCTAACTCTAATATAAATCTAATCTTAGCAGAGAGGATCTATAGTAAAACTAGATACTTCCTATATAGGCCAACTATAACTATCTAAAGAAAGGATAGCAAGGTTATTAGAGAGGCAAAGATCAACAATGTTGTAACAGTTCTAAAGCATATTAGGATTGTTCCTCCTAAAAGCTAGCTAGCTATTATACTAGCAGTTGCCTAACCGAAGGCAGACACTATTAGAGTGCATTAGAGACTTAGCTATATTGGAAGCAAGATACTAAATGCAACTAAAGCCTACTAAGACTGTCTTAGCATTAACTATATTAATACTACCGAATTGGGGCACTATAAAGCCTATAAGCTTACAAGGTCTTAGAGGATAGTCTTAAGGATTGTAAGAAGGACTCTAGTTTAAGCTCTAGATGAAATCTATATTGATATTGTTAGACTAGTTACACCTCTAGACATCTATAGGAACCGCTACTTATACCTACTAACTTGTACAAAGACAAGGCACAGATAGGATAACGAGACCCTAGACCTAAAAAATGGTCCCGCTCTTATTAAGAAGTAGATAAGCTTGTAGGCCAATTAATTTAGCAAAAGACTAAAGATCTGGTTCTTAGACAATAGGGGCTAGTTTAATAACAAGCACCTTTAAAAGGCTGCTAAAATTAAGGGGTATAGGTGGGATTTCTTAAGCCCCTATATACCTAAACAAAATAGTATTGTAGAGTTATTAAACAAGACTATCCTAGTAAAGGCTAGGGCTATGCTTATTGATGCAGGTTTACTATAAGAGCTATAGAGCTATACTGTTAAGCACTCTGTGCACTTAACTAATAGGCTAGCTAACCTAACAACTAAGGAGGTTCCTCTAGTCTATCTTAAAAGGGATCTAAAGTAAGGGGGAACTCTAGTAGATCTGTCTAGGGTTAGGAGATTTGGTTATAAGGCATATAAGCATATTAGCAAAGAAGAGAGGCTAAGAGGTATAAAGTTTATATTAAGAGCTCTAATCTACTAGAGCATTGGATTCTAGAGTAACTCCTCGATAAACTACCTCCTCTAGCGGCCTTAGTTCAACTATAGTAAAGGACTATAGCAGTATAAAATCAAATTCTCCTATTATATTACTTTTAATAAAGATTGGACCTACGGGGATAAAGGCAGAAAGGTGAATCTAGCCCCTCCCTATATTTAAGTTATTGAACACTCTTAGTTAGGAATTGACCCTAGTAAATCTAGAGTAGCTTTAGGATTCCTACCTAATATTGAGCAAGCCTAGAGTAGCTAGTAGGTAGTTGGTAGACCTGTTCCTTCTAGAAGTGGTAAAGAGCCGTTTTAAGCACCTTCGGGGGAGCTAGTACCTTCGGGGGAGCTAATACCTTTAGGGGAAACACCTCTTTAGGGGGAGTAGATTCTATTAGGTCTAGAGAATCTAGAAAGCCTAGTCGAAGAGACCCGGGAGCTACAGGCTTCTAATAACCAACACTAGCCTAAGAATGCTAAGGATAAGGACACGCCGATAATGTACCAACTAAACTAGTTAGCAGGTTAGAAAAGGCCGAGAGCCGCCTTACTACTAGCAGCTTAGGAAGTTGCAATCAGGCTAGTCGTATACTAGCCAAACCAGCTAGCAGGGCAGAAAAGGCTAAGAAGTGCCTTACTACTAGCAGCTCTAGGAGCTGTAACAAAGCTAAGGTACTTAGACCTTGTAGATACACCCCCTATAATATCCTCGAGGGGTAGGCAGATAAGGAGACCTAACTATAGCAACATAGCTAGGGTCCTAAATGCTACTCTTAGGAGATTCCTAAAGAAGAAGGCTAAGAAGCTAGGGGAGGGTGAGCTATCTATACTTTATAAAGCACTAAATAGCATAGATGCTAAGCTTTAGAGGGAAGCTGTTACTAAAGAACTTAGGTCCTTAGACAAAACAGGCACCCTTAAATAGATCTCTACTAAAGAACTTCTAAAAGGTAGAAAACCAATATTAAGTAAATAGGTCTAGAAGATTAAGCGCTTGCCTAATAGTTCTACTAAGAAGTTTAAGGCGAGATATATAGCTAAGGGGTTTACCTAGAGGAAAGGTATTGACTTTAAAGAAACCTTTGCTCTAACCCTAAGAGCTACAATAAGCAGGTTCTGCTTAGGACTTTTAGCCACTTTTGGCTAGGTTAGATATTAAGTGGATGTTGAGGCTGCATTTCTAGAACTAGACATTGACAGACCCAACTATATAAACGTACCTAAGGGGTTACATTTAATTGGAAAAGACCTAGAGGAATTTCTATATATAATTGTACAGAAAGGCTTGTATAGTATAAAGCAGTTAGCTGCTTTGTAGTACTACGATGCTAAAGCTACACTTAAGACCCTTAGTTTATATAAAACTAAGAGCGATGCCTGCCTCTTTATTAGAGAAGGGATTATAGTTATCCTTTATGTTAATGACTTTCAGATCTTTAGTAAGACTCAAGCTAGGATTAACAAGCTAATTAAAGGACTTAGGAAAACCTATACTATTAAGGTTGTCTAGACAAACCTCTTCCTAGGACTGCATATCATTAAAGACAGTACAAGTCTTAGAATCTCCTAGAAGCACTACTCTCTAGAGAAGCTGAGAAAGTATAGTCTTAACTAATACAAGGGTATAAAGTACCTACTTAAGAAACTCCTAACTGCTTTCGAGCTAGACTGCAAGAAGGAGAACTATAAACTCTTTAATTAGATAATTAGGGAGCTATAGTATCTTTCCAACTAGACAAGACCTAACATTACTTATGCTATTAATTACCTAGCTAGATTCCTACAAAACCCTAGACTAGAGCATGTTATAGCAGTAAGACATGTTTAGAAATATATTGTAGGAATAGTTGATAAGTCCCTAGTATTTAAGAAGAGCAAGTCTAGCAAGGTTGACATTAAGAGCTACCTTAAGGTCTACTTAGATTCTAACTTTGCTAGTAACCTAAAGACCTCGAGGTCTATATTAGGATTCCTGCTCCTTATAGTAGGAGGACTAGTTCTCTAGAGATCCTAGCTTTAGAAAGAAGTTGTCTACTCTAGTACTAAAGCTAAGTATATAGCACTAACTAAAGCTGTAAGGGAGCTAAAGTAGCTAAGGAACCTCTCTAAGGAAATTAGTAGCTTTACTAGGTTTAAGTTTGACTGTATTAAAATCAACTGCGATAACTAGTTAACTATCTACCTTATAAAGAATCATACTAACTCTAGCAGATTAAGGCATGTTTCTCTAAGGAACTATTACTATAGGGAACAGTATAACAAAGGGAGGATTGATGTTTAGTACATTCCTACTAATCTCCAAATAGTAGACTAGCTTACTAAGCCTAAGTTAAACAACCCTATCCTCTAGGATCTAGACTAGTAAAGGGCAAACTCTAAAGTCACTTATTTTATTCTTATTTGTTACTAGAATAGGGAGTTAAACTCAATACACTCATTTTTATTTCATTACTCTCTATAGACTAACTACTCTTCTAGTTATCTGTTAGGGCATCTCGGTATCTAGAGCAATCTTTCAGCTCTTAGTACAATATCTTAAAGCAGAAACAAACATCGAAACTAGATTGGCCTAATCTATAAGGACTAGAATCTCCCTAATGCTACAAATCTTAAATTATATATTAGAAGTTTTATCTAAAGGATCTCTAACCTTCTAAGAATACTCCTGTCCCTTTAAGGACTGCCTATTTCCTCGTTAGAATCACCCTTTTCTTTATCCTAACGATTAGATAGCCTACTCTAAGAAGAGTAACGATCGGACAGTCTACTCTAAGAGGAGCTAGACGGGGCTAGTATAGCCGATCTAGAAGAAAGCCGAGAGTTTGGATTACGACTACGACTAGCTATTGCAGCAGCTGCGTAGACTCCTACCTACTAAGCTAACGCATTCGCAATCGCCTAAGCGCCTTCCGGAGTGTTCTAATTAATCCTAGAAGGAATCGGGACATATAGGCGACGCTAATTACTGCCTGCTATACTGCCTAGGTTACGAGGCGGCAGCCTAATAGGACCTAGAAGACCTGCCTAGCGGTTGGTGCTCGAACGAGGGCGCGATATATAGCCTACAACCTAGTTAGTTTTTCCTAATTAAGGTCTTAAGTTAAACCTAACTTACTCGACTTGTTATAATAACTATAATAGTTCGGGCTAGCACAATTGGTATAGGTACCCTTAAGGAACTTGCTCCTATTAACAGTTAGAGTAACACACTCCTTATATATACCCTTACCCTCCTAATAGGGCTTACACCTATTATTTCCCTAATAAACAGTGCGACTAGAAGCAGTATATACGAGTATAGCCGGAAGATAGTTGACGTTAGATCTAGAGGCTAGGTTAAACTTCTTATCCGCCCTACGTATTATAGCTACGATAGTTAGGTATAAGGGAGAGTTGCTGCCCTTTTGCTTAAGGGTGCGTACGAAGATAATAACGTCGGTATTGCGTAGCTATAGAGGCATTTCGTCAAACTTCGAGTTAGCTAGAGCGGTTAGGATCTTCTATAGGAGCGCGACGGTGATCTTAATCTCCTTTAAGACTGCTCTCTATTAGTATAGGAAGGCGCATCTAATTAGCAAAAGCCTTACTGTTGTTAATTAGCTACTACTTGTTATAGCGACTAGGCAACTTCTTATTCGGATTATCTCCTCCGCTACTACTACCTATACTAGTAGCTAGGCTACCTAGACTAGACTAAGTTGCTACAGCTATAATAGTACCTCTAATTGGAATCAGGTTAAGTCAAGCTATATTAGAAAGTGTTAGTTGTATATTGGTTAGTAGAAAGAAGAAGTTCAAGTTTAAATAGAAAGCGCACTTCTTAAATATAGACTGCTAGGCTTAGGGTCTAAGTAGCAAGCGTACGGCAAGCACGACTTTACCTTTACTTTAATGTATATAAAAGGACTAGACTAATTAGCGAGCTAGGAGAAGCAACCCTAGGTTACTTAGATCGTTATATATAAGTTACTTGTATCTAATAAGTTACAAGGTAGTTACACTTTAACTAACAACGCGTATAGTAGCTAAGTGAGGGAAAATAGCCTTTTATTCTAATAGATTCTACCTAAGGGGGAGTGTTATAGATCAGTTAGTACTACTAAGTGCTAAGAGCTAATTTCCTAGTAATATATGTAGCATCTAGCGCAGACAGAACTTAATCCCTTCTTCTCTATACAATTCTATAGTCAATCAATCAATGACTTGTTCTGCTTAGCTCAATTACAACAGATCCAGAGGACGCACCCCTGAAATCTGACCTCGACGCCAAACGGCGCACACAAAGTTCGCTCAACGGTAGAAGATTGCGCTCATACGACTTCCAAACAGACGAGTATAGGCTAGTGAATAACCACACTGCGACAAGCTCGAGTGCCCTTGCTTCAGCTGCACCTTCAAGACTCCCGTAATATCTAATATATAATGACTAGATATACCAGTATATCATCACGTTGGCAATCTCCTTCCAATCTATATGACCAGTGGTGGCACAGGTAGGGCGATATTACACTCTTCTCCGCCGTTGCTAACGTTGAGCAGTGACCGGTCAGAATTCACTGAAACCCAGTCCCGACTACGCAATGCAAGCTGCAGTGCTCTCCGGTATTGTCTAGGCAGAAGACATGGTGTCACAGCAGCTGACCGTGAGTTGTCCCTCTAGAGAGTGTAAGTGGCCCTCCGTAGAGTCACTTGCCGTGTGCAGCAAATGCTATGATCTTGAAAAATTGGTCGTAAGATCACCATTCCCGGGCTACCCAGCTGCGATGCTTCTAAGTCCAACATACTCGCTTCGCTGTCACGAGGACGGTACGTCAAGGATGTGTTTCACGGAGCTGAAACGGTCGCGGCTATGCGGACGGCGGCAGCTCGCGACAAAGTCTTTCTTTTCGAAGAGGACTTGCCAAGTTCGAAAGCCAGAGCCGAAGAGTACTTGCTCTCGATTGCCTGCTCCTCTCTTTCAAACTGGACCAACGACAGCGAGCAATCACCACTTGCTCCTTATCGGTCTTTGGATGGCGCGCGCACGCACCGTAGGAACATCAGCGAGTCATCGAATGCTACACTGGTCAATAATGCAGAAGACTCCCCATACTCCCCTGCTACCGCGCACTTCAAAGACATTGCAGGACATCGACGAGGTCCCAGCGACCTTTCATCGTCAGCAACTGCTCAGGAGACCGCGACATTATTATTAGAGAACAGCGATCTTGGACTCTCCGGTATGAGTCCGAGGCAGTGAGTCTAGATTAGACTTTGACCGGTAGCAAAAATCTTTTCTCAAGAGAGTCCTCCGTGGGTGCGGCCCAGATATTGTTGGCCCTGTAGAACACGTGGTTCATCTCAGGCCAACAATCCAGCCTCTGGAGTCCGAGAATTGTGCGGCACCGGAGATAATATGTTCACGATGTATGTATTTAAGCTTAGCTGGGATGGTGATGCGGAATGCCGGAACATCTCCTCGCGATCATTTTCAATCCGGACTACTATACCTGACGCTGCGCAAGAACAAGCCGATCATCTTTCATCTGACGAACTGACGAACGGCCTGCTGCTGTGGAGCCATCGAGACTCCAGAGGTGAGGTCGGCTGACGACTCGCATCGACCGAGAATGCGTGAAGATGTCGTCCCTGTACGTATGTTGGCTTTACCTCCGCGTTTCCGGCCATTGGCCTGGGAATAAACGGTTTCGTTGCACGCACATGTAGCCCCATTCACTCCGCAACGCCACCACCAGACTAGACCCGCATCTCGTCTGCGGGGAAGGGCAGGGCTCTAATCCCAGTTCCAGGCCAGGGGACTCGGCCTCGAAACGTTGCCCGCCAACGAGTAGAACAATAATACCTCTGCCGCTGCAAATGCTCTCGTGCGGTAAATGCGGCTTTCTTTCCCTTCACTTCTTCTTTGCCGTCAGTAGTAGTGATGCATACTGCAGACGGGCTGATGAGCCCACAAGCTGCGGCCACACGATCGAAGCTTAAGCAGAGGCGTTCGAGAAAGGCGTGTGTGCATTGCCATGCTCGCAAAATTCGGTGCAACGTGCTAGAAAGCGGCACGCCGTGCAGCAATTGCCTGGACGCCTCCACCGCCTGTGTGATTCGCAGAAGGAAGAATCAGAGGTGCAATTGCTGCTTGTATCGTTGTCAGACATGGAACTAACCCCGTGGTAGACGCGACAGCACCCCACCGAATGAGGCACACCAGATAATCCTGGATCAGTCTCATAGCTGGCGAGTTCCAACGCCTGGGACATCGGCCTGGACAAACAACACTGTACAACGTCCTACCGCCCCGTCGCGGGTGCATTCTGACACAACGATCCAAACGGGGAACGGGATTCACAATGCGTACTCGCTGGTGGAGAACCAATCGCACTCTTCTGGATCGCCGCCCACAGGTGATAGTCGACTGTGGCCTGACCTTCAACCAGGGCAATTCAACTGGGACCAGAACATCGTAGATGCCTCATCTGCAAGCTGTGACTTCAGTCATTTGACAGAGCTGGACGACATCTTCACCTTTACTGGCAACTCATTCCTGCCCACTTTGCCACCGCAAACGAACGACTTTCCGCCCATCTCAACGTACGGACAGCCAGCTCTGCATACGACACCTCTCCTTCCAGGACCAGTGTCGCCTCTCAATGGAGGTCACATACCGCCCCGGAGATCATCGGCCGTCCATATACCAGGACTCAACCCACGGGACCAAGAGTACCTTCGCGTTGAAGGATGCTTCGACCTGCCCCCTCCTCATGTCCTCAGAGTCATGATGCGGATGTACTTCAAAATGGTGCACCCCAATCTTCCGATCGTTGCGGAAGACCAGTTCTGGGCGCTTTGGGGTGGCGACGAGTTGCGAGTTGGGGAGTTCTCCTTCCTGTTACTGCGGGCAATGATATTTGCCGCCACGAGCGTAAGTTCTCCAAGACAACCCGTATACAGAATATTGAATGGGGTTAGTACACCGAGCTTGAAACCCTGTCCGGTCTTGGATTCGTGAGTAAGCGAGAAGCAAGAAATACGCATTACAGACAAGCCAAGCTCCTGTTCGACTTCGGTATCGAGCGCGAGGCTATTGCCAGCGCGCAAGCATGCCTCTTACTGTCTTATAATGCACCCAATGTAAGTACATCAACACGGGGCGAGTGACCAGCAGTACACGCTAACGTTGTTTCCTCCAGTATAACCTGCTCCGGCTGAATACTTACTGGATCACCAATGCCATCCGCTTTGCGCGAATAGCAAGAGCCGACTCTTACCACCGAATTAAAGACCCTGTCAAGTCGAAAATGCTCAAGCGCATTTGGTGGGGTGTCATCCTCCGAGATCGAATACTTTCGCTTGGTCTTCGAAGATCAATCCAGGTACCGCTCGAGAATGATTGGGACACGGAGAAGCATGTTCTGCAAGCAGAAGACTTCCAGCCGGAGTTGGGTAACTCTCCGATGCACGATACTGAAACACAGCTCCGAATATTCGAGATGCTTGGAACGATGTGCCGTCTTGCGCAATGTCTTACGCATACCAGCCGGATCTTGTACAAGCACGAAAGGCTCGATGATAGGCTTGAATATGCTTCGCGATCACTTCCAACCTTGGTGTCCGACATACAGCGGTCTTTAGAATCGCTGCGTCTCTGGCATGAGCAAGCTATACGAGCCTTTCCATTTCCGATCAGCTTGGACGACGCGCATGAGACGATATGTATTTATGCGAACATGATGTTCTCGTATCATGCATCCGCAGTGTTTGGACTCAATACATACCTGATCCTGCTCCGGGAGGTGTTTCCGGCGACGAAGTCGATGTTCTCGCTCGAAGAAGCTCGAGAAGCGCTTGAGATCGCAAACAACGATGTCTCTCGGCGCACGCAAGAGCTCGTCCAAGTACGACTTGTGAAGTACTTGCCAATCAGTGCTTCCGCTGTCCTCGCACTCCCGCTCATCCTGCAAGCGATCAACGTCGCAGCTGCACGCGGATCCGGGATGGAATCGGTCGAGATTCGGCGGCTGGACGTGTTCACCAAGACATTGAAGAGTCAACAGCAGAACTTCGATGGGTCAGACTTCTGCGCCGATGTCCTCGCAAACATCGTCGCCTATGCGCAGGATGACTCCAAATTTGTGACGTCCATGAAGTCGGATAATAAGGCCTGGAAGTCGGATCATAAGGATACCAATGGGCATGCTGCGGGAGGTCCTCCACAGGGCAAGATCAAGCTGGATTGGGGCAATTTGGTATTCAAGAGGCCACGATTGTTCTTGCGCATGGTTTTGTACATTGACCATGCCTTCTGCACTGGTGGGCCGCCGCAGGAGGAAGACTTCCCTGCAGAATTGCAGCGTGGCGCTGTCTGAGCTGGCGAACAGCACTGATGGCCATGATGGCTTACACCTGAAAAGGCTGGTCAGTACGATTCGATAGCTTTCACATGGACATCGCTTGGCATGTGTTTTGTCACCAGAAGGATTCTCTGCCCACAATTCCAAACCACCTGTAGCACGAGAATACAGTAATGGAAAACCCTCATCTTCTCCAGTCTGTCTTCTCGAAGCCAAGGATTTCGAAGGATGATCTGGCGCGACTAGAGCTCGGGTGATGACTTCTTCAACTGCTTCCGTGGGAAGACCTTTCTGCTCCATCTCTTCAAGGACCTGATCAAAGGCGAGATCGCGTTCCCGCTCGGTGGTTTGGAGATCAGTGAGGATTTGTTTTTTTTTTCGGTGAGATTCGTGCTCTTTGTGTGAGGGCACGCCTCATTCATTATTTTTGCTATTGCCGCTCGATAGTTCGCTTCCAACGTCTCGGCGTGCTTGACGAAAGTGGATGTAGTCATTCGCAACTCGTCACGTTGCTGTCGTTGCGAGGGGGCCGAGGGAGAGCTGGAATCATTAGGAGATGTTTGGACACGAAAGGACTACGATTGGATACCTGCTGTACGACTCTGTCTCGCCATCATGGTGCTGAAACCTGATGCTGAACATTCTTGCTTGTGAAAGGCGATGCTTGGAGAGGCTATCGAGATGATACTTGGCTGGTTCACGGCTGAGGTAAACACAGCGGCTGATATATTCATGGAGCTTCATTACGGACACTCCGATTGTCTCGCGGCTAAGACATCAATCCCTGCGCTGACACTGCATGTCTTTATTTCAGGATCACTTCTAACAGGTATAGCGATGGACACTAATTGGATCACGAAGCATGTCTCGGGCGGTGCGAGACTCGAGTCTGAGACCAGCATCCTGTAATCCAGGCATCTCAAGCGAACGACGGGATTTGTTTCTCCTACTCCCGTGATGATGCTCCTCCATGCTCACGATGTCTTGAATGCTCTACGGGCCATGTGGTGTAACGTGTTATGAGCTTGAGACCAACCGGCACCACCGTTCTGAAGTCAGGCTCGGTCTCAAATGCGCCTATCCAGGTCTGCATCTACGCATGTGAAGTAAGGCTTCGCCAGGAAGGCGGTCATTAGGGGAGCACGACGCTCGAGCACCGTTGCCGAAAGCATTGAAGTGAATGAAGCAATAAGATGAGCAGCGATAAGACAAATTGAGAATCTGAAAAAAACTACTACTTGCCTGTTTTCTTACTTTTACCCGACTTTGCCGCTGCCTTCTTCGTCTTGGTTGCAGCAGCTTTCGTTGCCTTCTTTTTTGGTGCTGGGGCATCCGCTCCCGTGCCTGTGCCTGTAGAAGCTTTCTTCTTGACAGTCGTTGTCTTCGATGGCGCTGGCTTAGCGGCAGTAGTCTTTGAGACCTTGGCTCTTGCGCCTCTTCCCAATGGCACTGGTGCTGTCGCCGCTGCTACGGCTTTCCGCATCTCGAGGATGTCATTTTCCACCGCTTCCATGAGTCCCTCCGCACGATCGACCTTCGCCTGTCCGCCAAACCTGTCAACTGTTCCCTCCTTCTTTGCCAGGTCAAGGAAACGCCGCACCGTGTTCATCAGCGCTGGTACGATATAAACCTCGTGATCTTCATCAAACCTGTAGCCGCGCCTCTGCTTTAGAGCATTCTGTAATTCTCGGTGGAGCACTTCCAACCATGAATCTAGGTCGGTGGATCGACGCAAGATATGGCCTGCCATACCTAACGTCTGCGTGCCTTGTGGCCTTCGGAAGACGGTATGGATAGTGCCTGGAGGCATGTATAACGACTCTCCTGGCCGGATCACTTTGTAAAGCCAAGTGCCTCCCGGGTTGTTAGGATTGGATAGATGAGCATCAATGGCCTTTTTGTCAGGATGGCTCAACCATGCGAAACCAATCTCGCCCTCGTAGCACGAGATCCAAGTTCCGAATGACATTTTGTCCCAGTGACTAAGCGTGATCGCTCCGGCGTCTGCGAGCATCAGTGTTCCTCGCCACAATGCCATGTCGGTTTGCAGCGTTGTTAGCTGGGCAAGAGTCATGCCGTGCTTCTCACAGCATAAATCGACGGCTATCTTTTCATTAGAGCAATCTTCTAGACAGATGTCAGCAGATGTAATCGCGAAGAGTACTGCCCGGTCAATATCACGGAGGAGTCGGCAATTCGTCGATTCAAGAAATTCGGGGGTGGCCATCAAGTTCATTGGGTTGAGAATGTCGGCGAAGTTCCATGGATGCTCGACGTAGCCGTTGTTAGCTAGAAAGTGGTCTCTCATCCATTGAATGGAATGATCACCATTTCCTAAGCCTTCGGGGTCGTTCACAGTGTAAGTTTCTTCGGAGTCGGGGAACCAGTCACTTAGAACCTCCTCGAAGGGTCGACGAGAGGCTTCACTATCGAAGAGCTTCTTCGCGCCTCCTGCCACAAACACAGGAGCATCAACGACTCGATCGCCTGCTAAAAGTGAACGGGCTACATCTGCTGTGAGGACATAAGCGGCGGGCGCCTTGTCTCCATCCAAATTGTCGAAATCTGCCGATGAATGAACGGCCTCACTAAGTGGTTGTTTCATGCTGCGCAAGAGGGGTTTTACGATGCGAAGATCCGCTGTATGATTAGTTTTCTTTTTCTTGAGCTTGAGCTTGGAGATCTCATCAATCGCTTCTCGGAGAAATTTTGCGTCGGGAGATTCGTCGGGAGCCTCTATGGCGGCGGCGGCGGCGGCTGCTTCTTCTGCTGCACCAGCGTCCGGCGCTTCTTGGCCAGCAGACTCATCCTGAGTTGGGTCAATGGTCTTCTGGCGTTTTGAGGCCGATTCATCTGCGAGGGCCGGAGCAGAACGTTTCTTGTTTCTCCCAGCTCCCGGCGTGGACGATGTTTCCGATGCTGTCGGGCCTGCCGCTGCTGTCGGTGCTGCTGGGACTGTTGGTACAGTTGGCACTACTGGCGCTGGTGCTGCCGCGGCATGCGCTGCCTGTTCCTTTGCTGTGGCGCGGCGTGTTTGGACCATGATGTATATATTGTTCGACTTCCTGCGTCAAAGTCTCTACTGTTCCTGACAAAGAGATATGATCAACACACCTCGCAGGACTGTCCTGGATGCTTCTTATACTAGTCTTGTCCTGAACTTTGCTATTGTATTAGTTGGCAACGAAACTTAGAACTGACTTTCAAAGATCAATGAGGTAGCGGTCTGAGACAAGGAATGTTTGTTGTCAATCGTGAAACAATTTCCACACACGGTATACTGTCATTGTCATAAACCAGACCGACTGTGATTCTTTGTCTCAAAGCGCTCACTTGGCATGCAGCGTTCTAAATTTGTCCATTCTGCCAGTGTTCTGCCACTCAGTCAGAAAGTCGTCATCATTGAAGTCATCGTGCTCGGAATCCATATAGCCTCGTCTGTTAACACTCCTTGGAATCAAGATGAAAGAGCGGCCTAGAGGAGGATGGTAAGCCATGCTGGTAAAGTCTTGACTGTTCTAGTGCTTGCTTACCATTGATGGACTTGTCTGCTGCGAAGTGACATACGAGAGAGCCGCCGTCTTCAATGTTGCAGAACTCAATACCTTGGCCTCTCACGAATCTCTTGGTCTCGTCGGACATGATTCGAGTGTCCACGATCCTGAAAGAGCATCAGTGACGCGTTTTGCGAGGGTATGCTTCGCCTTACCAGGGAGCTACGAGGTTGATGCGAATGCCTTGATCAGGTCCCGTTCGTCGAATGCTATGCATCAGTCCGCGAACACCCCACTTGGTTGCGTTGTATTGTGGCGAGCCGCTCATGTCCAGATATGATGCCAAGGATCCAGTCATGATGATGCAGCGGTCACGGTCGTCAGCTTCGGGCTGCTTTGGAAGGTAGAATAAAGCGAGCTTGACTGTGTAAAAGAGTCCGATGAAGTTGACTTTGACGACATTGAGAGTCGGCTCGACTGGATCGCCATCGTCTGTCTCGGCTTGAAGAAAGACATCGTCAGTTGTAGCGATGCCGGCGTTGGCCACCACGATGTCGATCGTCTTGCTTGGAGAATTCTGCAGGGCAGTCTTGAAGAGGGCCAATTGATCGGGCCACTTGGTCACATCGCACGGGACGAAAGCAGCTTTGGCAGCACCAAGCTCATCAGCCAGAGCGCTCCCTCGATCTTCTGCCAGGTCACCAAACGTGACATAGGCGCCAGCGTCAACGAACGATCGAACAAACTGCTCGCCCAGTCCGCTCGCGCCTCCGGTGAGAACGACGCTCTTGCCTTTGAGCTGCGAAGCATCGTAGCCGGCGTCTCTGGGGATGACTTGGTTCTCCGTAAATTCTCGGGTTGGTGCCATATTCTGCCTATGCTCGTGTAGCCTGTCCCGGGAAACGAGGCTGCGACACACTCAGCTTAATATAGCTAATAATTGTGCCCCGATTGTACTAGGACCTAGGTAGCTGTGGAACGTTGGTGCGGGGCCCAAGGTCGACGATTGGCGGCATGTCTCGACCGCTCCTGCGAGAGCCGATGTGAGGCGAGACGTTTGGTCAAGCGCATTGAGTCGCACTCGCATGAAGTGCATCGCGAGCATGGGCCGTCGCTGCCGTCATGGACAGATTGACAAGGCGTGGACGTGTCGAAGCTTGCCCCGTCGCGCGCAGGCCGAGGCGGGAGCAGCTCTTGGCGGATGTCGCGGCATTCCGTGCTCCCTGACCGTGTGATGTGTGGCGGCCGACGGTGCAGCAGGTCGAGATGACGGTGGAGGGAGGCGAGTCCATCCGTGTATGGTGAAGCATGCTCTTGTTGATCTCATGCCACGGGAGGCGCCATTCCGATTCCAGCCGAGCCAATCATAGAATTCCAGGCCTTGGCAACCCACGTACCGTCCAATGCTCGCCAAAAATCCAGTCCTCAAGATCGAAAAGGTCTTGGCACTCATTGAGCGGGATATCAACATACATACGCAGTCACGTCGTTCATGCTATCATTCTCCACTGCGCCGCGCCGCGCCGCGCCGCGCCGCGCCGAACAAACCTCAATGGGTTGTCGTGGGCCATGCATCCAAATCAAACCGCCCTCATGTTTGTACACGCTCCGCTGTGACGCTGCCGCACTCTAGAATAGCCAGCCTCTTCTCCTCTTCTCTTCTGTCTGGGTCCCTCTCGTAGACTTCCTCTTCTCTCTTGCCTCGAGTTGCCGGAGGCTGTCCATCTCTTTGAGCACATGCTCCAAAAGCTCTTTCCGCTTGACCACATCCAGGTGTCTTCGGATCTTTGCGTC
Organism: Pseudocercospora fijiensis CIRAD86; assembly: GCF_000340215.1. Lineage (NCBI taxonomy): Eukaryota > Fungi > Ascomycota > Dothideomycetes > Mycosphaerellales > Mycosphaerellaceae > Pseudocercospora > Pseudocercospora fijiensis. Next base: position 3,489,132 of record NW_006921533.1, read on the forward strand.
TTCTCTTGCGAAGCGTTCTATTGTGCTTTCATCCAACTCACGACCCCACTTCTCGAGCACACGTGGGAATTGATAGTAAAATTTGCTCAAAAGCTCGGCATCCAAGAAGAGATCCGCAGTCGAGGTGAGCTTCTCCGCCACGGCGTCAAGGAACACCTCGGGGCAGTAGTATTTGTTCTTCGGCACAGCGCATTGCTTACTCTTGATCGCCGCAAGCCGCATTCGAATAATGCCTGCACGCTCCTGCAGGAAGAGCGCTTCTTTGCCCTTCTCGAGAAGTGCAGAAGAGAAGCCGCCTGCTCCCCCGACACCGTTGCCTTCAAGCACCGTTTCGCCTTTCCTGACGCGCTCGATGAAGGACACCACATCCTTGGCTTTTCTTCTGCCGCCGATCTGCTCTTCCACCGCTGTGAACGCCTTCTCGCAATCGCGAAGCTCATCTTTCAGCACTTTGGCAATGTTTTCTCGCCCTTGCCTCCACTCCGATTCTGACACCTCGACACGGTATTTGTAGGGCTTGACGCAGATTTCCAATTCATCCGATGTCTCGTAGCTGAGATCTTTCAAGATGTTCTCGGAAGCAGTAGAAATAGCCTGGACAGCAAAAGGATGCGATGCGAAGGGCGTATTCTGGATGAGGTCTTGGACGGCGGAGTGCAGAGCTTGCGCCGTCACACTCGTTGCCAGGCGGCCAATGCCAAGTTTTGTGAGGGCAGAGGTCGAGGCGTCAAGCTTGAGATGCCAGAGAGGATTTTCTGGGTCTGCTTTTGGCAGGCTCTCGAGTGGCTCCTGCAGAGCCTCTGATGTTTGATCTCTCGGCCGTAGATCCTCAACAGGACGATTCCAATATCGCTGTGCGAGCAGATTGAGAACTTGCTGGTCGAGCTCGTGCTTCACAATCTCTCGAACCTCTTGCCGTCCGAATGACTCAGACACCTTTTTGAAGCCGTGTTTGAAGGCGTCCAGCGATTCTGCGAGATAGCTTTCAGCAGTCAATGGACGCTCGTTGTATTGTACTTTGAACTCGTATGAGGCCTCGGCAAGCTCGTGGTGGATCGCCTCGCTCGTCTTCTTCAGCGAGGCAGACATTGTTGACTCCAGGACGTGCATGAGCTTTTTGCGCAGGGCCGGAGTGCCCACTGTCACCGGAGCTTTAGCATCAGGCCCGAATGCTTCCGGATGTGAGTTGAAGAATGCCGACTCGTTTCTGGTGATCACATTCGTGATGTTCTGCGATCCTCTTGAGAACAAGGACTTGCTCTCTTGAGGCACCTTGCAAACAACGCCGACATACCCAAGCCTAAGCGGATAATTCTTGTCATTCAAAATTTGCGCCCCACGAGCAGGGTCGACAAGATCCATCTTGGTGACAACTCCAATTGTTCGCTCGCCCCTTGGATCTATTCTTCGTGCTGCGCGCAATGCTGTGGAGTTGGCAAGATCAACATCGGCTGCCGATATAGCAAGAATTACGTTTGGTGGCTGAATGTACTTGTCGCAAAGGTCTTGAATCTTTGTCCGGAGCTCGGTGGGCTGGTCGAAGGCTTCGACTTGAATGTAGCCAGGGAGATCGATCAAGGACAGATCAGGCACATTCGGGGAGTAGATTCGAAGCTGGATGGGATCATCTGATACGCACTCCTTCTCTGGGACTGCCAAGTTGAGGTCGGTCAGAGTCTTTTGTATTTGGCTGAAGTCTGTGATCCTCCCCAGGCCTAGAGCTGGAAACTCGCCATACTCCGCGTGTGCTTTGGGTGTGTTGACCAGAGTCAGTTCGATCGGTCGCCTGGTGACCATGTTCGAGCCCTTGGGCAGGAACTCATGTCCAACTACTGCCTCCAGCACAGAACTCTTCCCCGATGACTGCGACCCAATGACAACGAGCGATGGTAGAGTAAGACTCTCGGATTGTCCTATTGTCTGTAGCAGCGACCGGATCTCAATCATCTTCCGGGTGAGCATCATCATCTGATCATCTCTCGCGGCCTCGTCTCTTGAGCGATCATCTTCTTCGCCTTCAGAGTCCAACGCGAAAGCTCCTACGGTAGCAGCACCAGCGCCGGCTGCGACACCGCCAACACTACTTTCCTTGGGCTCATTCGGGCCTCCGCTGCCGCCGTCGCCTCCACTTTCTTTGCCTGTCCTGCCTTCGTAGATATCTCTCATCCACTCTGGCATCTGTATGCCCTTGATGTCTTCTTGCGTCTTATCAACGCCCTTGCCCATTTGTGCGAAGACTCCTCCCAAACCGTCCAGCACACCATTCGCAGTAGCCATTGCCGAGTCCTTTGCCCTGCCGAACATGTCCATTGCGTATGTTGCTCCTTGCGCAGCCTGGTACTGCAGATACGCCACGCCCCCAATCATTGCTGCGCCGAACATGGCTGGTATTCGCGCGAGCTTCATCGCTAGTTTTGGTATAACCCTCGCAAAGGAAGCATGTCGTACTGCAGGCAGATGGTGAATCGCATTGGCGCCGACTGGCCAAGACCTCCTCAGACTCCATCTCCGCACTACATTTGATGAGCCCGAGAGCGCGGCGTGAGATATCGAACGTTTGGCAGCAAGTGTGCTGCTCTGGTACAGCGAGGCTACATTCTGTCGCGGCGTGGCTCTTGCATGCGCTGTGGTGGTCCTTGAGGCCGAGGCGAGCCGTGAGGACACCAGCCTCGAAGTCATCGTCCCGTCATCAATATGACAAACCCGATCCTGGACGCGAGTGTTTGTTGTGAAGCTCTTCCGACATATTATTAGCCCGTTCCCTGCTTCCCAACTCCAAGTAGTTCCTTCGTTCCTTCCACGCGCCAAGATAAACGTCAGAGAGGCAAAGCACAGCGGGCAAAAGTCGTGATCGGCCCGCGAGCTTCGGAAGTGGAAGTGGAACGTGTCGAGCTCCTCCCTTTCTTTCTTTGCACTCCACTTGCTAGAACGACATATACCGATCGCAAAAGCACGTCCGACCACAGCAGGCACTCATTTTATCCATTCTGTACCGACCAGGCGCGCTCGAGCGTTCAGCACTTGTCAAGAACGAGGGGCGCGGCGATCTCGCCGCATCGACATCGCGCCCACGCGACACTGTAGCGAGAGAGAGAGAGAGAGCACCTCTACCCACACCACACCTATCGACCACAGCACTGCATAACTTTTGCCCATCATGACCGACCGACTGCCGCCTAACCTATTGGCGCTCTTTCAGCCGCGACCGCCGCTGCGGTACATGCCACCGAATGACTACGCGCCAGAAAATCGCAAAACAGCGACCGTAGATGGCGTCGCCCAGTTCTTGCCTGCGCTCGAGGAGTACAAGGAAGAACACAAAGATGATCCGGTAACGGAGTCGTGGCTGCAGAAGCGCGACCGTGAGACAATGGAGAAACAGGAAAAGCAGAAATGGCTAGTGGAGGGCGGCTACAAGGAATTTTACAAGCCAAATGAGGACGAAAATATCCGGGGCGACGCATTCAAAACACTTTTCATCAGCAGATTACCCTACGATGTTGGCACCAAGGACCTGGAGAAAGAATTTGGTCGATTCGGACCCATCGAGAGAATCAGGATCGTGACAGATCGAGGCGAAGGTCCTAAGAAAGGCAAGCCCAGGGGATATGCGTTCATTCTGTTCGAGCGCGAGAAGGACATGAAAGGTGCGTCTCTTCCCCATTTTGCGGTGGAAATTTGCTGACATTCTTCCAGCTGCCTACAAGGAAAGCGATGCTCTTTACATCAAGGGTAGGAAAGTTCTGGTCGATGTTGAAAGAGGTCGGACTGTTGCCGGTTGGCGACCGCGTCGCTTCGGCGGCGGCATGGGTGGTCGACACTACACCAAAGTCTCGGTCAGGCCGCAAGGCTTCGGCGGAGGCGCTCCACCTGGACCTGGATTTCGCGGCGGCCGGTTTGGCGGCGGTGATTTCCGCGGGCGTGGTGACTTCAGAGGAGGTCGTGGAGGTGGCCGAGGAGGATTTGGCGGCGGTGGTGGATATGGTGGCCGCGGCGGTCTCGGCTACTCGAACGGTGCTCCTGATGGCGCCCCGTCTGGTCCTAGAGGTGGATTTGGCGGCGGCTACGGTGGCCGAGGTGGAGGCTACGGTGGCGGCGGCTTCGATGATCGCGGACCCCGTAATGCCAACCATGAACCACTTCCGCCTCGAGGAGGTCGAGGATATCAAGATCGCGACCGCGATCGTGATCGAGACTACGGCAGTGGTGGTGGACAGAAGCGACCGTACGAAGGTGGGTACGACGACTCACGACAGAGGAGGCGCTACTGAGAAAGCGTCTGGCATGGTAAGATCTCCCCTTCTAACCACAATCAATCCCAAGGGTAAGTATACTAATTTGTGCAGCTCGACTGGAGCAGCAACTCACACCCACAGATCATTCCTGGAGAGGAAAAAAGAATGCTGTGCTTTGCATACCCAGCACGAAGGCACTTCGAAAGATTGCGCACATCAGTACGGTGAGTCGGACTACCTCCTGAAGGTAAGGTACCGGCTCGCGCAATCATCACAACAACAATACCATCAATGACACGATGAAAGACGCGCAGAGAGCATGGAAAACAGGATTCTGGGAGGCTCCGTTTCTTCTCGCGTGGCTTCTCCCGATGCTTGGGCACGAAGGCCACCATACGCCTTCGAGGCTGAACAGTCCTCACATTGGTTCATGCTGTACTCGTAGCCTCAGAGGTAGGTTGTAAAATGCATGTACTATTTCTCAAAGTCTGATCGTTGCCGTGTTCGAAGCCATTTGCAACGATATGCATGCGATATCCCCGGCATCAGAATTTGGAAGCGTATGGTATGTTGGACGAGAAATGTGGTTGCATTCCATGGAGCGCAGAGTCACAATAGCAGCCAAAACTCCCTATGCATGAACAGATGTGGCAAAGGATAATGGTTTATAAAGGTTGGTGTTTGCTCGCCGTGGTGTGAACACAAGCCGTTCCACACCTGCATTTGTCGAGCAGAATGGGCAATTCAGTACAAGAGCAAGAGCGAGCACTAGTGATTGATGCCATGAGGCTGCGGACTTCGCAACAAAAGCAGTCTGCAGGTGCAGTCCGCCTGGCGACTTACACCGTGGCTCGCAGCGTACTAACCACAAAGACTGATTCTAAGGCTCGAGAAAGAGGCAGATCCGGGGCGTTGCAGATTCCGGCAAACCCTGGAGATGTGCAATACTTCAACTTTCCCAGCGGTGGGATTTTGCTCACTAGGCTCAGCTCCTTCTCGAAGTTTGCTTGGTTCATGCAAGAAACGCTGGGCCCAATGCTGCTGGAGGAGATGGGGAAGCATGTCGTACTTCTGGATCCCAGGGAGACCGTGTGGTCTTTCTATTTGAGAGGTCAAGGCCCAGGCTGTCTTTACCTGCATCAGGAGATCACCGCACAGACCTGGAAGGCTTGCAAGCATACCATTCTCTCGACAAGCGGATCAACACGTTATTACTGGATCAAGATCGTGCTGCACTTGCAGCATGAGAGCGTGCGCGGAAATGAGAGCAGTGCGCTCTGCAATGCTCGCGAGCCTATGCAAGGAGAAGAGCATGAGCAGCACGACGGGGCTCGTGATGAAATCCGAGAAGGAAAGAGATGCAGGCGATCCGAGGCAAATAGGCTTGCTACCACAGCTCAGATGCCTCAGTGCATTGTGCTTTAGCCAGCGTTGGTCGTCTGTCACTGTCACTGTGACCATACAATGCTATGTGGCTGGGCAGAGGTGCTGCTCCGAACAGCTGTAAAAGCGGAGAATCAGAATAAGGCATAAGAAACGGAAAGTTGATAGCTCTTGTCGATACTCCACTTCCATTGCACCAAGCTCTTCCTTATGGACACAACCGGCTTTGTGTCTCTAGCGACTGTGCGGCTCTTCTTTCGGCGTCTCTCCGGCATCGTTTGCACGGAAGTGAATAATTAGGTTCCCCTCACTTGGCATTTCTCCTTGGCAGGCATCATCAACCTGATTTTCATGGAGACTTGTTCCTGCAGAAGTGAGAGGATGCCCTTTGTACGACACATCTTTGCTACAAACGGAAAGAGGGCGAGCATTGACGGGCCGATGTTGCTCCCTCGTGTGCCATGACCGCAGAAGATCGCGTGCAGGTGCGTCTTGGCCCTCTCCCAATGGTGCATCGATGTGACCATACTAAGGTATCATTCACCTGTATAGATAGCCGGCATGTGACTGCGCCGCGATGGCTGTGGGCAACTTCTCCGTTCCACTGTTCAACGACATGTTGCAGCAGTTTTTTGCTGGAGCTGTCTTTGCAGCATCTGCTTCCGCAAGGGCTTTAATACCCCGACAAGCGACGACTGTATGCCCAGGATACTCCGCCAGCAATGTACAGACACACGACTCCGGATTGACGGCATCTTTGTCACTGGCTGGATCAGCGTGCAATTCCTATGGAAAGGACATTGAGCATTTGAAGTTGCTGGTGAACTACGACTCGACAAATCGTTTGCACGTCAAAATTGAAGACGACCCTTCCGTCGCCTACCAAGTGCCAACTTCCGTCTTTCCAACTCCACATGCCTCTTCCTCAGTCCCTGCAGACGAGTCTGCACTTCAATTTGACTGGACAGACACTCCATTCACATTCTCCGTCAAGAGACGCAGCAATGGCGAAGTCTTATTCGACTCCTCGGCAGCACCTCTAATCTTCCAAGATCAATATCTCCGTCTGCGGACCAGTCTTCCTGCGAATCCCAATCTATATGGACTTGGCGAGCACTCGGACAACTTCCGGCTCGATACCACCAATAACACGCGCACTCTCTGGAGCCGAGATTCCTACGGCATTCCAGCAGGCACAAATCTGTACGGAAACCACCCAGTATACTTTGATCACCGTGGCGCAGACGGAACGCATGGAGTCTTCCTGCTGTCCAGCTCTGGCATGGACGTAAAAATTGACGTGACCGAGACCGGCGAGCAATTCCTTGAGTACAACCTCATGTCTGGCATTCTAGACCTGTATTTTGTAGCAGGTCCATCCCCGATAGAAGTGAGCAAGCAGTACGCGGAGATATCCGGGTTTTCAGCAATGATGCCCTACTGGGGATTCGGCTTCCACCAATGCCGTTATGGCTACAGAGACTTCTATGCCATCGCAGAAGTGATCGCCAACTACTCCACTGCTAACATCCCTCTCGAAACGATGTGGACGGACATCGACTACATGTACGAGCGCTACATCATGACTACAGACCCCGATCGTTTCTCACTCCCGAGAGTACGAGACATTGTCAACTACCTTCACGAGCACGACCAGCATTACATTGTCATGGTGGATCCAGCAGTGGCGTATCAGGAGAAGAAATATGACGATCTGCCTTACGAGACATTCTTGACTGGCCAAGACAACGGCTACTTTTTACAGAAGGATGGAACTACTTACAAGGGTGTAGTCTGGCCTGGTGTCACCGCTTTCCCTGATTGGTTTCATCCAGACGTCCAAGAATACTGGGACAAGGAATTCATCAACTTCTTCAGCGCCGAGACTGGTGTGGACATTGACGCACTCTGGATTGACATGAACGAAGCTGCCAACTTCAATTATTTTGGAGACAACCCAGAGGAGACTCAGGAGGAAAGGGGCTTCCCGCCTACTCGACCAGCTTTGCGGTCTCAGCCGAGACCTATTCCAGGTTGTAAGTGAATTCATATTTCCTACTGATGGTGGCAAAGTGCCCGGTAGAAGACAGGTGCTAACAAGTGCTTCCTGTCATAGTCGGCCCCGAGTTTCAGCCTGGTGCGCAGCCATACCCACCTGATGATTATGCCTACGCTCCACCATGGCTAGCTCCAGACAGTAACCCGGGCGAGAACAAAGTAAAGCGATCCGCCAAGACTCCAGCTGCCACTCCGAAGCGACAGGCGACAACTTCACCTAGTGGAGCCAACGTGATCGGATACCCCAATCGCAATTATCTTTCCCCTCCTTACCAGATCGACAACGAGAACACATACGAGGACTACGGGGGTCCTTCAAATTTCACACTTGACACGGATATTGTCCATTACGATGGCCATGTCGAGCTCGACGTGCACAATCTTTATGGTACCATGATGAGTGAAGCATCGCGTCACGCAATGCTGGCTCGTCGACCGGAGCGGCGTCCTTTGGTCATCACTCGTTCCACATTCGCTGGCGCTGGCCGCAGTGTTGGCAAGTGGCTTGGAGACAATCTCTCCACATGGGAGCTGTACCGGAACTCCATCCAGGGAATGCTGAACTTCGCAAGCATTTTCCAGGTGCCGATGGTTGGGAGTGATATCTGTGGCTTTGGCGCAAACACGACCGAGACCTTGTGTGCTCGCTGGGCTACACTTGGCGCTTTCTATCCTTTCATGCGCAATCACAATGGCGACACTTCGATCCCGCAGGAGTTCTATCTGTAAGTCATGCCTGAACTGGAACTTATCAATTGATTTTGTCCTAATGCTGTGTCTAGCTGGGAGACCGTCGCAGAAGCCGCTCGCGGTGCTCTTGACATTCGATACCGATTGCTAGACTACATCTACACTGCCATGCACAAACAGTCACAGGACGGATCCCCATTACTCAATCCACTCTTCTATCTTTACCCAGAGGACAAGAACACATTCGGAGTCGAGCTCCAATTCTTCTACGGCGATTCCCTGCTGGTGTCTCCCGTGACCGAAGAGAACAAAACGAGCGTGACCATATACCTGCCCGAAGACCGTTTCTACAACTGGGGAACCTGGGACACCGTGGAAGGTACAGGGGCCAACATCACGTTGGAAAATATTGGCTTCACTGAAATTCCACTCATGGTCAAGGGTGGCTCATGTATCCCGGTGAGGAAGTCATCCGGATACACCACCACAGAGACCCGCAAACAGCCATTCGACATCATCGTGGCACCTGGCAAAGACGGCAAAGCTAGCGGTTCGCTTTACCTCGATGACGGCGACAGCGTGGAGCAAACTGCAACTTCGGAAATCACGTTCACCTATGAGAACGGTGTGCTGGATATTGGCGGCACGTTCGGGTACACGGCTGAGGATAATCGTATAGCCTCGGTCACTGTGTTAGCCGTCCAAGCGAAAGGCGGGCGACCTTCGTGGAGGAGGCGAGGTCAAGGCTGGAAGGAATGTCGTCAGAATAACTGGTCTCACGACGGCGAGCGCGGTGTGACGACGGTTGATATCAATCAGCCTCTTGATGGAGAGCTTTCTGTGAGCCTATAGCGATTGACTAGATCATGAACTTTTATGTGAAGTAACCGAATTGCACACTCACTGAATCTGAAACTGGCCACACTGAGGCCGAGTACAATTCGCAGAGACGAAATGCCTTGATCAGCCCATCCTTTCCGGAAAGTCGTGCAAGGGGTTAGTTACATGCTCATACTCTGAGGCTCAAGTTTGGGATTATTTCTGCCTTTGGTCGGAAAGTATCTTCTTGCAGGAGAAATAGGTACACCGCTAAGACGGAACACCCTCATAATCCCAACCATCATCGCCCCTTCGTCGCCTTCTCTTTGCGGTTTGTCTATTCCCTGCACATTTTACACAAATGGTGAGGACTGTCAATACCAAGACAATGATTCCCCCAACAACAGGAACCACAATCGTTCTCGTTTCCTGCCCAGGAGGTCCCTCATACGGACAAGAAGTATTTTGTCCCACGACCCAGCACGCGGCCACGTCCAGATCGTTGAAATTCAGCCACAGCAGTGGTTTATCATCATCGTCGGAATACTGAGAGCGATAAGTCTGCCATGTATAGAGGAGGTGGGCATTCTCCAGAGCCGTTCGCGGTGCGTCAAATGCCTGATTGTCGTCGCAGCCTAGCTCGACTCTGTCATACGGCGCATCTGCTTCGCTGATTGCCCATTTGTACGGCTCATTTCCGATGCGACACGCGGCATATCGTGATACACCGCAATCAGCAGCCTCCCAGAATCCTGAGCTGGAATTTAGAGCTGCGCAGCGGTAGTTATTGTAATCGTCAAGGGCTGAGGCGTTGATGGGCTGGCCGGACGCCCATGACCATATGCTAGACTCTGCAAAAGCTTGGTATGGCCTGAAGTCTCTGTCGGCAGTAATGTTGTTCAATGTATAATTGAGGACCGGAGAGATGCCACAGCGGACTATATCTTGTCCTTGCTGAACAATGTAGCCAAGCTGTTGCGGAAGTGCATCAGTGTTATTGCCCAAAGGCGACACGGCCCAAGAGGAATTGGCATTTCCGATAGAGGTAGAAGCGGCAGCAAAGAAGCAACCACTCGTAACATTTCCATCGGCTGCCAGCGTTACGTCTCGCGCAGATTCCAGAAAACCCTGCGGAAACATGAGAACTTCATCGGCTGCGAAGTTGTAGTTCTGCATCTGTGGATCGACATCTCCAAACCCGACAAGCACTCGTTTAGCCTGGGACAGCTCAACGTAACTCTCGCTCGGCCATCCATCGGGTGTCGATATGGTGCTGCCCGTGTTGTTCACCTCAAAGAACGCGGCATCTGGCTGGTATTCGGGAGGGACAGCGAACCAGCTCCGGCTACCATTAAGATTTGCTCTTTGACTCAGCAGGTCGGAGAAGGGATAAGTGTACACCGACATATTGCTTGAGATGATCGAGCTCAGCAATGAGCTACCTTGGGGAAGTTGATCGTCGCCAGGCTGCTCTGCGCTGCCAGTTGGATCTGACGAAGGAGAGGCAGCATGTAAATTCAGGACTAGTGCCAGGGTGGTAGCATTCAAATCTGTTTCAGTACTCGCCAGATGAGCCGAGACAATGCTCACGAAGAGTGCGAAGTCTACGGTGGGAGAGCATAGGTAGGGACCTGCTTGCAGGAGGACGGCATCATTGTCGGAGCTTTGGGGAGAGCCTGGACGAGAGCCTGTCGCCAAAGTCGTGGTAGATGGATTTGCGCTGAGAGTTGCCGTCGTCACTGCTGAGCTGGTCACAGTGCTAGCTGCCGCGGAGGGAAGTGACAATGTGTCCGTAGCCTGTCGCGGGGCGGGCTCCATATACGATGCGGCTTTTGGGCCAGTGATTATGCCATTCGAAAGGCTTGTTGCCGTGTTCACAGGCGTCGCTGCTGTGCTGACTGAGGTGGTGAAGGCACCGCCGGCGCCTCCCAGTTGGACGGGGCAGAGAGACCAGCGATTGCGGCTAGCATCCCAATAGACATCTGCATCGAGCCTTCTGTATCCGGCTACCAGGAGGTTCGAAAGGCACTTTGCAGCTGCAACATCTTCGTAGCGCTTGGCGGCAAAACATGCTGCTGTGGTGGCGACGCCGGCATACGTGACGAAGTTCAAAGGGACTTGGAGGCCTACATCGCGTTGCGACTGCACATGGTCGTCAGCTCCATACGCGCGCATACCCGCATACCGGCCCCGGGAGAAGATTACGCACAAGATAGCGCACGAATTGAGTGGTGGTCGATATGTCATCGGGGGCGTAGAGCAGCGACATGACCTGGGTCGTCGCCAAGAGGAGGTTTTGCTTTATTGCAAGAATGCATCATACATGACACAGCACGGCACGAGAATCGAAGGTGCCGCGACCGGGAGAGGAGTCATAAGATGGATGGCAGAGTAATAAAGATGTCGATGGCAAAGCAGGAGGACGCTCGTCTGGCCTGCCTTGGCTGCAAACCTGGCAGCCGCTTCGGCATCATCCGGAACACCCTGTCCTCTTCTTTCCATTTTCTCCACGCACTTTCACGCCTCTCCCCAGTTCTGTACACGAGCCTCCGATGCACGATAAACAACCACGATGATGATGATGGCACCGCCGGGGTCAAGCGACGTATCACGTCAGCGCACGTCTCGAACCGGTATCACAACAGATTCGGCGTGCTGCAATTTCCCTTGCATCCTGTCGACGACTCTGGGCGTTTGGGCCGACCGAAACGAGCGAAATGCCGCCGTTCCAGCTACCGGTTTAGGCGTGCAAGCCCCTGAACCAAGCCTTGCGGCGTTTGACCGTTTACCGGGAGGCGTATAAAGTCCCATACTAGCGTCCGAGCGCCTGACCCACTGTAAGCCAGGGCCGTAGACCTTGCAGAGCGGCGGTCGGTGTAGATTGTATACGCTTCCGCTCCGGCGCGTCTACGCGCCGGTCTTTGTTTGGGTTATTGTTTTCTACCTCGCTATCGTATCTTACTATCGCTGTTTTAACTATTCTGCTATCGTTTCTATCTCTTCTATTATTTAAATTATGCCTTTAATCTCTTCTAATACTATATTAATTGCTAACTACCTCGGAGGAGGTAGGGATAGTATACTAGTATCGTAGGTATAGGGTAACTTCGCGCTAGGTATAAGATTACGATAAGAGCGGAGTACGGTCGGAACGCTAACTTTTCGATAAAAAAGAAAAAAGGGGACGATTCGGTTAATTCTAGTAATAAAAACGCGTTAGTTTCCTTAGACTATCGCCGCCCTCGAAAGTCTTAAGTTCTAGTAAAGCTAGACTCGTACTACGTATCCTTACTATATATCGATAACCTCTATAAGTAGCGCGAACGAGCTATTCTATACGGCTTCGACGACTCGTTTAAGGTACTAGCGAAGTAATAGTACGCGTTATTACTATATATTAATAATATATAAACGAAGAATAAGGACTATATCGAGAAGAGTAGGTTAGAAACGACGCGTTATATTTGCCGCTTTCGTAAATAACCGCACTAGAAGTCGGATAGGACTAAAGGGTATAGTACGCGGCGCTTTAATAAGAAGATTAAACGCGCGTAAGGTTGTCCTATAACTATAAAGATATATACTATATATAGTAAAGAAGATAAGGAGTCTAGTAAGCCGGAGATTATCGCGTATCGAGTTTAGCGGATAAGCCGCGAGGATTACTCGGATTACTACTAACTCGATAACTTTAACCTCTTCCGCCGGTATAGTACTTTATTAACTACTATAGGGCACAAGGTATGCTATAGATATAAGCTAAGTGCGGTATAGAAGACACTAAAGGCTTAGTACGACCTAGTAGCGAACGCGCTATTTAAAGCCGCTAGCGGCAATTTTATAATAAAATACGACGTACTAAATTCTAGTCGCGCCTTCCGGAAGGTATATAAGGATAGAAGGCTCGGCGGCGCGTCGCTAGTATAGCAAATATAGAAAGAAGATATATTCGAGTAGTATTAATAAGGTTAGTTAATCTTATTGTTATTATTAAGGTTAGACGTAAAGTCGATAGAATAGCTATACGGACCGTCGCGTCCGCGTATCCGGACTCCGATTAACTAATAGATTAACGCATAATCCCGCTTAGCTTATCTAGTCCCTCGAGGAAGCTATTAGACTCGATTGCTAGCGAATTCTCGATATAAAAGCTAGAATTTTAAAGATTCTCGAAATCTTTAAAGTTCTTCGCTTAAAGCGGTAGCGCCGTAGAGCCTTAGCTTCGAGCTAATAAGATAATTTAGGAGCCCCGGCACAAGCTCGGTCCGGCTTCTAGCGCGCCTTAGTAAGCCCGAACCCTAAATCTTAGAATTCTTGTTTGTTTTAATTCTAGTTTTTAATTATAACAACTGCTAATACATTATTATAGAAGGGCTATTTTACGAGAACATAGAGGCCGTACGCTAAATTAATAAAGAGACTACCTACGGCGTCGTATATGCTAGCAAAACTAGTATAGAACTGCTAAAAGCCTATCGTACGATCGCGTTTATAGACGCGACGTATAAGACTAATTACCTTAGTTAGTTCCTTTACACTATTATAGTAAAGGACAAATATAGCATTTCTCGTATAGCGGCATATATGCTTTTACCTACTAACGATAGCGATATTGTAGCGGAGTTTTTGCGTACTATAAGCAGGTAGATAGGCGGTATTTAGGTACCTAAATTCCTCCTTATAGACGACTTAGCGGCCGAGCGACGCGCTATTCGTATAGCATTTCCGACGACAATATACCTTCTATACTACGTCTACGTTTAGCGCACTATCGATAGACGCTTTAGCGCGAAAATCTACTAAGAGATACGTAGACACCTTCGCGCCGCCGTTGTTTATCGCTACTTACTTAAAGGCGCGAAAGAGTCGCTCTAAGCCGCTATCGATAACCTCCCTCGAAACAGCGATTACGAGTTAAACTATACCTATTTAGTATAAGACTTCGGTAGCGATATTCGCCTATAGGCAAACTACTATCGCGTCTATAACGTGCCTACTATCGTTAGACAATATAAGGATACTAATATAAATAAGAGCTTTTACGCGTATCTTAAAATAGACGGCAATAAGTCGCTAATAGCGACTAACTTTATACTAAAGGGCGTAGCGATATATATAATATAAGAGAGCGAGCTTAGAGACCTTCGGTCGGATATTGCTAGTAAGTATTAGGCATTAAATATATACCTACTTGCGTATAGCGACGACGACGAGCTCTAGACCTAGCTTCTACGCCTTCTATAGCCTATTTAGCGCAAGATTAGTACTAAGATTAATCGCGTTCTCGACAAGTCCGTATACTAAGACTTAAAGCCGTTATTAACTAAAGAGGCAGGCGCGCTTACCTACGACTATAAATTCTTCCGCTAATATCGTATCCTTTGCGCTAACCTCTAGTATTATTACCTTATACTTAAACGCGTTATTATTAAGGATTATTACTAGTAACAATAGGTTAATATATTCGCTAGACGCGCTCTTAAGGTCTATAAAGAAGACGCTTCTAAGTTAACGGCGGTGCAAGAAGACGCTACTACTAAGGCGGTAGCGGCGTACGCGCCTACCTATCGATTAAACGTCTGCAAGGTACTTGCTAATACGTACGAGTTAATTTTCTAACTTAAGCGCTTATACGACTAACAAGGTATAGACGAGAGCGATAAGCAACGTAAGGTTATTATCTCGAAGATGCTAATAGTCTTCTATAAGAGCGGCGATAATATTAGGAAGGGCTTTACTAAGCTAGTCCTTACTTACTTTAAGACTATATATCCGGACGCTATTCTCGCACTAACAAAAGCGCCGCCGAAGCTATTATAAGCGCTATTGCTAAGCGATATTATATCGAGCTATTACTATCTAAAAGCGACTAACGATATAGCGCTACCGCTAAAGAAGCGGAAGGGTAAGAGCGTAGATACTATAAGTAAAAAGAGGTCGAAGAAACAAGTAGAGAAGTTATATATACCTAACCGAACACTAGCGGCGTTAGTTCTACTAAATCTTAGTAAAAAAGCGGCGTTAGTAGTTCTAGGCGGTACCGACGCGTTCTCTACGCGTTTTCCTTTATAAGCCGCTACGGAGGTAACTTATAGCTATTAAATGCCTTCGTCGACTCTGCTAGCGCTATATAGCTACTTTCCTTACTAAAATAAGTAGTAGAGTAACAATCCGAGTATAATATAGGTCTATAGTAGTATGCCTTATATACCGCCGCCCTCTAATATATATTACTACTATTAATTTGTTAATAATCGCTAACAATACCTTACTTTTTGCTATACCGCTGTTTTGCTAACAAACTTTAGCTTTATTTTTAGTAATATACTTAGTATCTATTAGTAGAGATACGAGGGTCGTTAAAATCTATTAAAATAGTGCGAAATCTATTAAATTGCGACCGTACGACCTCTTATTCGCGATATTTAGTATACTAGCGGAAATCGCACTACTACTACTACTACTACTACCGTCGACCTAGTAACCGCGACGCGCGGCGACTACGAGATTACGTTTTCTATAGTTACGTACACTACGGAGCGGACTTCTATATCTTACCGAGTCCGCTGCGGCAGGCCGAGCTTATTCTTAGTACAAGCGACGCTCGGACGGTAGTATGGGACTTTATACGGGCCCGTTTACCGACCATGCGAAGGTTGATCACAACGTTGCCGCTCTCTCCACGGACCACGGGCGCGCGCGCAACGGCCCTCGAGATCGTGGGAACCCTAAAAAAGCTGTTTATGGACATGTCTTGAACGTTGAGCTTAAATCGATCGAACAGCTCCACTACTGTAGCAACGGCTCCTCAACTGTGCATTGAGCGGCATGCAATCTCCGCCATGACAGGCGTGGTCAGAAAAAATCGTAGGAATAATGCAGCGACGGAGTCGTGGGCGTTCATCATCATCTTGCTGTGCACATGCTCAAGTTCAGGGGACACGTGAGGTTGAGGCAAGACGGTGCTAGGGCATGCCGTCGGATAAGGCGTGAGAGCTGTTGATGCCGAACGATGAACATGTCTGCTCCCGTTGTCTGTTGGAAACGGCGCAATTGCAAATCTTGTACGGGCTAAGGACGAATTGTTTCAAGTATAAGGCTCTCTGCATTAATCATATGGTAGTGGTGTTTGATATTTCTGCAAACACGGCTGAGCCCTCTTGGACACAGGTACAAGTCTTTCACTGGTGCTTGAACGCTATCATAAATCGAATCGACGGCATTGCCTGCTCAATGGGTATAGTCCTAAAACGCCCTCCAAATTCAAAGGTGCTGTACAAGAACAACGTGTACACAAGCTGGATCTTCAAGGAAATCTGTCGTTCAATGCGTGAGGTTGGACAAGCTCATCTTGTCCCTCGGTGAGTCTTCTGGAGATGGTGCTGATGGAATTGGAGTGGCCATACGAGAATCGATGGCCAGCTGCGTCTTTCTGTCGTGTGTCTGGATTCTGTTGTTTCCGCCTGGGTGTCCATTCATTGGAGTCGTCGGCAACTGCTGGGCGATTGGATACGCCGAATGTCTTCGCTGAACTTGGGGCGCCTGCATCGAGTAGTTCTGTGTCAGATTTGCTTGTGAAAGTGGCGATGGCTGTCTCGGTTGAGAAGGCAGGAACGCCGTTGGAGTTGGTAGCGATTGTGGCTGAGGCATGAAAGGCTCTTGGAGCATGGGAGTGTGCTTGCGCATGTCGTGATAATGATCCATGGGCATCCCATGAATTGTGAAGTCGGTGTCCTGCACAAAGGTGCCAGGCACACCAAGGCGCAGCATCGGCGCTGAAGAACGGCGACGGTCTTCTCGTGCACCCGCAAGAGGAGGAAGTTCTACGCCTGCAGGGCCGTGATGGGGTGACCTTGCTGACATCGAAGAGCAGTCAGAAACAAGGGAAGGAGCGCCGTCAGCGGACATGTTGGAGAAGGCCGAAGGTGATGGTAATGGTTGCTCTACCATTCGACCGAACGAGGCCATGTTCTGCGGAAAGCTCATTGGGTGGGGTGGGTGAGCATGAGGGTACATCTGCTGTGCAAAATACTGCGTTGGCATCATCTGCGGTGGATTCCAACCGTTGGGTAGCGCGTGCTGCATCGGCGGTGGTGGTGGAGGAAGGCTTTGGATTTGGGTGTGCGCGTGCGCGTGCGTGTGCGTCGACTGCTGGTGGCGGACTTCATATTCTGCCCGGCGTTGCTGCTGGTTGCGTCGACGTCTGTTCATGCCACCATTCCACCAATTCTTCACGGCGTTGTCGCTACGGCCACGGAGTCTTCTGGCGATTTCTGCCCATCGCTTGCCCATTTCGGCAACCATCTGCTCGATGAGAACTCCCTCCTCCGGGGTAATGGGGTCATGGTTCAGATTTGGTTTGAGGTTCTGGTGATAACGCTCCCGGCACTGCTTTGGAGACCTCGTTTGGATGGTAGTTGAAATTCGTACCCAGTTGTGAGCTCCGTGGACCTGGACGAGGTGAAGCAGCATTTGGTCTTCTTGCTGCGACCAAGGGCCGCGTTTGTGTTGAGGCATGATGGCCGCGTATGGGCAAAGTGATTTTTTGAAGGCGCTATGAGGTGAAGTTAGTTGCTTGCCATCGAACACGAGTGAGTCGTTGATAGATACCGATGGAGGACGTTGACTGACTTGTGCAGCAATGAAGGCGAAGCGACGACGGAGAGCCGTTGTATTGCGACAGATGGCGTTGGAGAGTGAAGCGCGGCGACGTTGGTGATGGTCTCAAGAATCGAGATGGGTCCAGGTTAGGGAATATGTACAAGCGATGGCGGTTGATCTGAGGCTGAATTAGGCCAAGTGAGTTGGTGAAAGCAGCAAGGTAATTAGAATTAAGTTTGGTCTGTCGATTAGACTTTCGTTCTTCCGAGAGCATAAACGATGTGAACGAGGGGCACAACTTCACACAGCTGTAACGACGGGGCCGATCAAGAGTCTACATGAAGGAGGTCGTCGCCACTAATTGTATAGCAAGCGTCGCAAAGGAGGTTCAGCAGGCAAAAAGTGAGATGTACAACGTGTAATTGTCGGACCAGCAAAGAGGTGTGCGCCAACCACGGTCGGCTCAATGGTGATGGGTGATGAGTCGAGGTGCTGCTCGACTATGGTGGTGGTTATGATGATATGAAAGAGCCCGTCCCAAAGTCCAGTCTGCTGGTCCGCGATGCAGACAGGGGCCGTGGACGCGCCTCAATGCAGCCAGGGATCTGCCCATGTCGGTGCATGTGGTCAACGCCGCTTGCAGGGAGCCCGCTGGTATGCTCGGATCTGTCCTGCTGACCAGGGGTACGAATCTACTACATACATCGTGGAGCAACGAGAAATATCCATCATGACTGAGGGCTCCGTTGATAGCACCGCCGCAATTGTTCACACTTTGCGTGCGAGTTGACCAATGAACGACACATGGCACACTTTGAACGGAGAACTGCACGGGAGTCACGTCCAGATTCGCGCTGCATCCTGCGCCATCCAAGGCGCTCTTGTCATCCCACTTTGGCCGAGCTCGCACAGGCTTTTGAGCGTCATGATCACAGTCCACATGGCGGCGTAGCTTCCAGCCGTACGATTCATCTGTCTCTTCCTGTGTCCTCTGGACCAAGTACCCATTGTCCTCAAAGGCTGCGGGGCAAGCCGACCGTCAACCTTGCTCCTGAAGCATTTTTAGATGGTTGTGATGGCAGTTTGGATGTTTCAAGCCTTCCAGTGGCGGTGCACCTTTGCCATGATATGCCGTCTACCTCTCCTGTCGGCCTGCTGCAAGAGTGAGTGAGCCTTGTGCTTCCTTCAACAAGGTCATCAATTATTAGTGGGCTGCGGTCCTCTTTGCGGTGGCGGACAGATGGACTTTTGTGATGGGGATTGATTGAGTGCTCACGGAGATCTGCCTGCCGATTCCACTTGACCCATCTGATACCCAACTTGCATCACGTTCGGATTCGAGATCAGAAGATCATCGCGCCGAAGCCATCAAAGTTCGCTTGTCCGCGACAAGTTGCTGGGCTGTGGATCAGAACAGCACGGGAGGTGCTCCTGGCCCCGATTCTTTATGTAATTCCTGCGCTCTCGCTTCTTTCCACTCGATAAAAACATCCATCCTGGTTTCCAGCAAGCACATGCATCCCATCAACGATGGCTGCGTGTTGGCATGCAAACGAACACCGCGACGCGCACTGTCGTGTGATGATTTGAGATTCGGCATTGACGACGAGTCAATGTGTGCTCGAACAGGCGCAAGCAACACGGGTTTCCTTGCTGAGACACATGGGAACTCTCCACACTGGCTTTGCCACGGTCCAAGAATACTCCAAGGTTATGCTTCAAAAGCGCCCCTGGAGAGTCTTACTGCGACCTCACCCATGAGTGCATACCAGCGGCGATATTGTGATGGACTTCTCAACCTTCTGAAACTCAGCTTGTCGTGAACAATCATGTCAAAGCGCCAGAGGCCGGACGGCAGATCGTGTGGGACAAGCGATGCGATGCGCTCAGAAGATCTCCGCTTCATCCTTGTCACAAACCTTCCTGCTTTCGGGTTGCGCATGCTGCACCAAGACTCCCATGCTGACTTGGATACCATGCTTGCTGGCTTTTGGATTAGCAGACTTACTAGCTGTGAAAAGAAAGAACTCGCAGAAGGCTCTTGAAGACCACTACTCAACCTCCTGACTCTGTTCAACAACGCCGACCTCTGTTCTATAAACGAAAACGCCTCGGCGCCCTAACCCAATGCACCCTGTCCCGGGCCGCACCGAAGCTTCCACATCGTCGTGCTTTGCTCTAGCGCAGAGCTTAATACCGCGCACCCGTCACTGCCGTCAGATGCAGATGCAGATGCAGATGCAGAGGCCTCGTGGAGGCTTTCAGCTTCTGCATCTTCTTCAGCTGCGACAGACGTGGAGCCACACCATAACACAAGTCTGGCGGATGTGCCTCCAAGGTGCATGTCTGCATCTTGCATCTCGCCCTGCTGCGGCGAAGTGAAGCGAGCGTCGTCCCGTCGTCCCGATACATGCTGTGGCACACACCACGCCGACTATCGAATCGTAGCCGACAGGCCCTCGCTCACTTGCCACACAGTCTGATGGACAACGTCTGCCCTGCACAAACATCAGCCCCGATTGCCGACCGAGCGCTTCTAACCACTATACCGTCTACGATCTACTGATCATGCAAAGACTTGAAGCACGAACTCCACCCAGTCGATCGATGCATTGAACAACTCAACCACAGGAGGCTACACACACACAATTGAACGACGCTCTCACACATCCACGCATCCATAAGTGCTCACGACGGACATGCTATACAGTGCGAGGCATCAACACCTTGGCGACATCCCGATTCCAGAAATGAATGATCCAAAGAGGAAAGAGTGAAATGTAGACTCGCAATTTCCAAGCTTGGGAAATGCGGAGACTTTGCTCTCCAGAACGTGCCACAACCACTGCCGCGCGTGCGTGCATTGAGGCTCGCGGCAGAGCGCACCAGAATACCGAGCGCTATCATATTCTCCGGTCTACTTGATGTTCCCCGACCGTTATAAGATCAAGAACGGTTCTAGCCTGAACGCCGCCCTGACTGCCATCCGCCATGGAACCAGCTTGAAGACTTTCTTTGATGAATCGAGCTGCGCTCATTTCACTGCTTGGCCAGACCAAATTCTAAGTAGTGACCGATTCCTCAACTCACCGTTCGAGCGTTCGTACCACCTTGGCAGTAACGACGCTGTCGCCAGTTAGTTGTTGTCGACCTGCTGATGGCCACGGCCCAGCCACTTAAATTTCCCACGGTACTCAAAGCGTCAGCTCGTCCAACATCCATGGACTCCGAACAGATATCATCTTACGCCCAACCTGAATACAAACAAGCAGGTCGAGAACGACAGTCAAATGAGACGGGGCGTCGGTCCGTTCACAACAAAGCGGGTATCTCTATTCCCATGACATAATCTCACAGCTGCTGTGAAGCGACCGATTTCCGATATCGCCCAAGATCATGACTGACACCTTCCCAAAATCCAGAATCGTGAAACATGGAAGACCAAAATCCTAACTCCATCGCTCATGCTCGAATCGAACTCAAGACGTCGACGTTCCCTTCCTTGGGACGTGCTCAAGCCAAATATCGCCACCTTCGCCCCCAACCCACCGTTTCCAAGCTTCTTCGTACGCGTCTTCGAGATCTTGAACCCATCTCTTCGTGTCGAAGAGCGCGCTCTTCCATCGTGCGTGGAAAAGCATCTTCCGGAGGTCCATCAGCCTGCCGTGGCCAACGCCCTGCCCACCTTGAACATAAGAAAATGATTTGCCAAGAGCCACCGCCTTTTCCTCGTACTCTTCTTCGCTCGCAGCAATGAGCTCCCTAGCAGCGCGTTCGCCCTCGGCATTCTTGGGCAAAGCGCCTTTCAAGATGCTGGCGGCCATTCGACTGCACATCTTGTATGGATATCGCGGAAGTGTCAATAAAGGCGTGCCACTCCAGAGCACATCAGCAGCAGTTGTATGAGCGTTGCACTCCGCTGTGTCCACCACCAAGTCACAAATTCGAGCCCGAGAGATGTGAAGGTGCTTGGGTGCCACATCTGTGAAGATGACACGCGAAGCGACCTCAGCTCCCGCCCACATGCGTGCTGTTGCGAGCAAGTGTGATTCGCCAAGGTCGGGAAAGCGAAGGAGCCACAAGATAGAATTCGGCACACGCGCGAGAATGCGTAGCCAGGTGCGGAAAGTGGTCGGCTCGATCTTGTAGAGCTGATTGAAATTGCCGAAAATGATGGTGTCATCTGCAAGTTGTGGGAACAGCTCTTTCCGCATCTTCCACCGTCGTCTCTGCTCCTCCTCCCAGTCGAGTGGCCGCTCGTGTGCGTCAGGCGCGCTCTGCTTATGATCACAACAGAAGAACGTGTCTCGGCAGTAGATGATGTTCTCACCGTACACCCATTCGTCGTTCTCGCTTGCACTTTTTTCGTCCTGCAGTTTGTCTTCCAGATCCACGTTCCTGCGCCATGGCCGTAAGGTATCCACAGGCACGGCTGTCTCGTCCGCGAGGAGATAGTCGCACCATTCGGCACCGAGAGTCCCTGCAAATCCCATAAAAGACATCTGGATGGGAGCAGGTCTCGCGGCGAAGACTTCATTGCGAGCGCCACGCGTATATCCGTTGAGATTCACCAAGATGTGGATGCCATCTTTCACGATTTGGTTGACCAATCTTTCGGCGGACCAGCTGCTTGCATCGTGGAAAACCGGTGCTTCGCTCTGGATTTGCTGGCGGTGGCTGGAGTTGTCACTGGCTGTCGTCGCGTAGCAATGTGCTTCCACGCGGTCCAGGTCATGCATGCCAAAGACTGACTGCATCAAGTGTGCCAACGGGTGGTTGTTGAAGTCGGAGGACACATATCCAACGCGCAGGCATGGCGAGGGCGGTTTCGGGGGCGGGTACACCTGCTTTGGAAGCCAAGGCGAACGAAGGGTTGATACGGAAATTCTGAGGCCATTGCGTTGCGATATGAGTCGGATCTGCTTTGCCGACATCGGACAGGTGAATGTGTGGAATGGCAAGACGGTCGGCGCTGCGGGCACGAAAAGTGCTGCTGGCAGTCGAGGCCTGTTGTAGCTTGTTGGGGTTCGCTGTCGCTTCTTCACGTAGAGATCGCGGTACCAGTGCCAGCCAATGCGCCTCGTCGCACGCTCCACAAGTCTTGTGATCCGGGCACCTTCCCATCGATGTCCTGTCCATTCAGATAGCATCTTCCGAAGGCTGCGCTCTCGTTCAGCGACCTCATCAGGGCGTCCGTCCAAAATGGTTAGTTGCTGGACCAGATCTTCAAGTGATGTTGGCCCCAGTGAACCGCGACCCCAGGTCTCACCTTCCGCAAGCTGTTTCTCGACAATGTCGATGACTCGCTTGATCCAGCCCGAGCTGCTCGCGCCGGCTTGCCTGGCATCCAGCAGCATGCCGTTAGTATCGACATGCCATCTGTCTCTCTTGCCACCATCTTCAGCAATACCACCACGAGCTTGCCATCCGCAGACAGAATTGAGTGCATTCGCCAAGCCACAGACGGCTTCCGCAAAATCCGGGTTTACCTCAACGGCCCGCTTGTAGTACACAATGGCATCGCTGATCCTACCCTTGTCCTTGACGGCATTTGCGAGGTTCGCGAGAGCGATGTCGAACTTACCGTCGCAGCTTACTGCGCGCTCGTACATATTGATGGCCGCATCGAGCTGACCGATATCCTTGAGCAAGCTGCCGAGGTTGGTATATAAATGCGCATGTTGCTGGTCTAGTTGCAATCCGTAGTTGTAATACTGAAGGGCAAGTGCAACTCCGCTTCCCGGAGCGACGCCAGGAATATCAAGGCGTTGATGCGGCGTTGTTGGCGAAGGGGTGGTGACTTGTTGCACGCTTGCCAGGAGGATGCCAACATTATTTGCCGTGGATGGACTGGGCTGAAGAGACAGGGATAGATAGTACAGGGCGAGAATGTCCCGGACGCCGTGAGCAAGCGGCGTGACCCCGACAGACCGGCTTGCATTCGACATGCCATCCTGGAAGATCTTGGCGAGCGACAACAACGAGTTGCTCGTTGTTGAAATCACTGCTTTTCTGGCAAGACTCTGAGGGCCGCCTGTTACATACCGTAAACCAGGTAGCTCGCCAATGTAGGGAAAGCACAATTTTGCAGTTGCAAGGGCCTGCTCAGGCGACAAGAGGATAGGCTCCGGCGATAGCTGTCTTGGCGCGCCTTGATGAGGTAGACGTTGTTGAACGGTGGATGTGACGACCGAGAGAATGTGATGGACGAGTCCTTGGATGCCTTCTAGATTTCTGCCCGCAGCGATGAGCACAGCGTCTTCGAAAGCTTTGGCCGCACCGCCATTGTCACCCAAGCCATACAGCATGTTGCCTTTCGCATGGATGAGAGCCAGGATCCGCCCATTATCGCATCCAGGAATGGCAAAGCCGCTCGACCCAAAGCCGGGCTCAGATGACTCCGCTGTGTGCCGCGTATCTAGTAGAGAGGAGCCTTCGTTGTCCACATCAAAGTCATAGGATATCTTGTCAGACTGCTCTGATATGGCAGGTGATCTGCTGGCGGTCGATGAGGTCTCACTCTGCCGATCTGAGACCTTGAGTGTTTCCGGACTCTTGGACTGTCGCAGACAACGCTCGACGTACTCGATGACTTTGATAGCGTCTTTACTTCTCTGATCGTTGCAAAGGAGACCAACCAGGTGCTCCACAGCTTCGAAGTGATTCGGAGCAGCTTTGACAACTTTCTGCCAATGCCTCTCGGCTTCTTGACGTCTCCCGAGCGCAAGCAGTGTAGCTGCAAGATTTGATGTTGCCTCAAGGTGCTTGGGGTCGATTTCTAAAACCTTTGTATACCAGCGGAGTGCTTTCTGATAATTGCCTAGCCCATAGGCTAAACAGCCGCCCAAGTGCATCCCATCTATCCACTGCCACTTTGCCTCGTCGCAAATTTTGGTAATGAGCGATAAGGCTTGAGTGGCGCGAGAAGGCGGGGAGTCGTCGTGTAGAACGGGAGGGAGAATGCTTGCAATCGATGATCCCGTTGAACGGCGTAAAGTGCGGTGCTGATCAATTGGCTGAGTGGCAGTCTGGGACAAAGGCTGCTGGTTAATTCTCTGATACTGGTCATGCGATGCACGTCGTTGATATTCATTGTCGACAAACTGAACGTCGCCTGGCGAGTATGTCTGTGGTGTTCCTGCTTTCGGTGTGCTACTGTCGTCTTGCTGGGTCTCTGGTGCTGATTCGGGACGAGAAGAGTCAACGACTGAATCTTCCTCGACTTTCGCGCTCTGAACCTCGCCATCACTTGTCGCTTCCGTGAGTTGCAACAAAGATCCAGATGCTGACGCTTTTGGTGGCTTTGGGTAGAAGCTCGGGCGAGGCGGAATATGCTGTTGCCCGTGTGCGTGCCTCGCTTGCTGCTGCTGGCGTCGTGTGTGGTGGATGAATGCTAGCAATTCCCTGTACTGTTGCAGGGCCCATTGAAACGTTCTGTCGCGCTGTCGGCCATTCGGAGACGAGGAACCAAATTCATTTTCGATTGTGTGGTCGTGTGAGAGGCCATCCGAGCCGCTTTGGGGAGCCGCTTGCAACGCCGCAGCGTATCTGCTGTCGGGAAGCAAATGGCCCGAATTAATGTAACCTAGCCCGAGTGAATTGGTGTGTTGATGGCCCGGCGAAAATAGCTGAGGTTGAGCAAATGGACCTGCACCAGGTATGGCCGCGAAAGAGTTCGACTGCTGCTGCTGTTGCCATAAGTTGGCTTGATATGGAAGCTGTGAGCTGGGCAAAGAATCATGGAAGCCCGCTGGGGTGGGGACAGGGTGGTGATAGAATCTGGGATCCCGAACGGCGGCCGGTCGATAAGGGACATAAGTACCATCATGCCAGTATGGGCCGTACGGACCTGTGCCTTGACCACCTGAAGCAGTAGGACCTAGATACTGGAAGGAGGGTTGAATGACACTCGGAACAGTCTGACCGTAATATTGCTGGACGTTGAAGTGCTGCTGCATCGGCATCTGGTTCAACATGGAGTCCATCACGGGAAATGTGCTCAACGGCTGAGGAAAGTGCGCATGAGGCTGGGCTTGCCAGCCAGGCCCCATTTGGGAACTCCATGTGTTGAGATTGGCCGGGTGTCGCTGCTGCTGTTGTTGATGTTGCAAGAATGTCCGCTTTACATTTGGCACGGGCGCGTGGATCGGTCTGCTGGAGGTTGTGTCGCTGAGAGGTAGTAGTTGATGTTTATGAGGCTGTGTCTCATCCTCAGCGGCGCCATCATATCCCGCGTTCAAGGTGCCATTGGGTGTCTTCCGTCGCAAGGTATTCTCAGCACGAGGCGTGTGGCCTCTACTTTCGTCGTGGTCGACGTGGCTGTGGTGCCTGCGAAGGCTGGCATGATGAATAGGCAAGGCGTATCTTTGAGTTAAGAAGGGCATGGACTCGGATGACTGTCGGCGATCCGTGCTCGGGTACGTGACATCGGCGCTCATGTTGGTCGTAGCGCAGGCCCAGTGGCTTTGACGCTCACAGGTCTAGCACTGCGCTGAGAGGGCTTGCCAGCTCACCGGTGCGGATGAGTTCCTATGCCTTTGCGAAGCCCAGAAAATATCACGCATGACATCTCGTAAGCTTGTTGGTGATCATGAACCGCAGCGACCGATGTGCTCAGCGCCGTCTGCCTCGCGTGTGCTCGCGTGACCAATACGTTCACGCAACGTTGTTCGCCTGGCTGCGAATTGGCCTACACGACGTATGCTCGTGGGCCGGCTGGGCCAGCGATGTTATGTGCACACAAATGCTGGCAGCCGCAGCCGCGAGACAGGCACGGACACGGGCACGGATAGATTAGCGATGGCGACGTGCAGACAGCCGTGTCGCTCTCGGAATGAGGGGGCAACGCGCGACGGGGGCCCGCATCAACCTCAGCAGTGCGTGATACCAGACCACAATTGTTCGCCTCCCAAGCAAGGGATCGCACTGCTGACGATCGTGCTTCGCTGCGCCGGTGCGGCTGCTTACAGAGTCCGCGGCAGGGTGCAGCAGCAGCAGCAGCAGCAGCAGCAGCAGCAGGAGCAGGCGTGTGTGGAGGGTGTGGTGTCTTCAACGTACTGTGCGGCGGCGCGGCGCGCGGAATGCAGACGTTCTGTGTATCTCCGCGACCAGGTGCTCGGCGTCAACGCTGCTACGGTCGCTGTTGCTGTTGCTATTGCTGTTCCTGGCAACCCATAGATAGCATAGCATGCTCTTGCTCCTCCCGGCTGCCTCCCGTGTGGATCCTCTCTGCCTGGACTGATGATTGCCCGCCTGTCCGCTTGTTCGCGTCGTCGTCTCTTCCCAAAGCTGGCGTCCACGCTCGTGCTGCCGGTAACGAGCAATGTGCCGCTTTCACACGTCTACGCCCACGGCCTGCCTTGGCTCGCGGGATTCCCGGCTGTGCGGCGGCGCAGGCCTGGCTCTCTGTCTGCTCGGTAGGTGTATGGCGCAAGGCTCGCGGTGCGTGCAACGATATGGTCGACGCGAGTCTGCTACGAGGGCAGGGCAGGGCAGAGAGGGTGAGGAAGAGAGCGGAAAAGAACAGTGGTTGTCTGGCAAATGGCGTTCTGCCAAACACATGAGACTTCGTTAGTGCATCAGCATGCACGAGAGCGCGACGCCATGCGCAAGGATGCGCAGCTGCATCCAGCGTTCATTCGTGCAGATCGAAAGCTACGCTCGAAGATGCCATTCTAATTTCTAGCTGCTGCGGGCCGGGGCAAGGACAAGTCGAGCCTGTCGAGCAGACGAGGCCAACAGGCACAGCGTGTCTCTGCCAAGTGTCACCACCGCTATTATTATTGCACACAGAAGCGCCGCCAGTGCAGCATCCGATCCTTCGGCACAGCACCACCAGGACCACCACCAAGCTCAGCACGCATGTGACCGGCGTCCGGCGTCCGTAAACGAGGCGTTGCAGATTCTCGGCGGGTGGCTGGCTCGGGCTGCAGCGCGCGTGCTACCCAGGGCCACCAACCGCAGATTTGTCTGCTACGCTCTCCCTATTCTAATCTTTGGGCATCGTCGCCAACCCGCCAGACTTCTCATGCATATCATCACGGCTTGATGACGGCCACCGTGCTGCAGGCTGCAGCGTCCGGGCCCCGCTGCCTGTGGTGCACCAGCTGGTGACCAGCACGAAGACGTTGAATTGGATCGCCTACACGTGATGCTATTTGCAACCTCGTCCTGTCTGCGCAGTGCGGACATGTGCATGGTTGGAAACCGTGCGGCCTCCGAAAAAGACGCACTGATGAATCCACTTCCTCCGCCACTGGCTGAGCCTTGCAGCCCCACCTCTTGACCTCTGATAATGGGCCATTCTCAGAAGTTCCATTGCATTTGGACACGCTCTGCCGGCACTGTTCTCTGCACAGAATTCGCAATGCCCGCGTTTCAAGCAAAAGCCAATCTACACCGAGTCGTCGTTTGCATCGACTTTGTGACGCGTCCTTCGAGATGGTGAAACATCCGAGTCCGCGATCCCACATAATTCATGTCATGCACCGAAGAGCCTCAAACGCCTGGCTCGAGAACAATGCCTTGACCGGTGGACACTGCAGGAAATCAATGTGCTCTTGTTGCACACTTCCGAGCCGACGTTAATGCTGTGACCAACATCGAAGAGCGGCCAACCACATGAGCCTGTTCTTATCGCCAAGGGAGGATTGGATTACAGGTGAGTATACATTGTTTCATGACTTGGGATTTGTTCTCGAGGAAGTTCTTTGTAGACAGAGTCTCTGCCAGCTCATACAGCCATGAGGCAAAATGCTGTGCTCACTGTACATCAACGCTGGTCAGAAAGCTTTTCATCGATCATTTCTAACACCGTCTGCTGTATACATGTCTCCAGAACGCCTCGCCTGCTTTCGAAAAACAAGATGTAAAACAAGAAATCTAGCCCATAAAAACCATCATGCAAAGAACCTAGGCCATTTCTTCTGCAGACGTTATCGCGTTCCTGCAACGTTCTCCTCCTCATCTGCTTCCGGCCTCTTCGATCTCCGTCGTGATGGTGGCCCGCCCTCGTCTTGTGTAAAGCTCGCATCGTCTTGAATCATTATCGAGCCCTCCGCACCGCTGCCAGCAGAATCGAGCCCAGACTCCTGCTCTAGGTATTGATGGAATGTGCTCTCCCTCTCAGTCGCTCGGAGAGCTTGATCGACACTCTTGAAGAAGTTGTGTTCGCCACCGCATACATCAACTATGCCAGACGTCTTGAACAGCTGCCAAACGTGATTCCGTTTACTTGGTATTCGGCAGAAGAATACCTTGGTGCCATTATTGATATACTCTTCGACGATCTCGAGGAGTACTTGCGTGGCAGCGTAATCCATGCCTGTCACGCCATGGATGTCGAATATGACGTTCTTGTTGTGTTCCTTCTTGCGGACTTGCGGGAGCGCGGGATGTGCATTCTGGGTACCATGGATCTCAAGACGACGTAGACGGTCTTTCAGCGATCCCGTGTTGGCAAACGTGAGCGGCTCTGGGATCTTGACGATCAAAGAATGCGGCACCAGTTCGACGACATCCTCTGCAGCCAGTACTTCTGCATTTTCAAAGTCGTTGGTGCCAGGAACGCGACCCAAGATCTGGATTCTTGGTCGAGTGGCATGCTTCATGAGACGGATCAGACTGAAGATAATGCCAACAATAATGCCACCTCTTAACGACCAGAAGAAAGTGGTGAGGAACACGAGCAGCATCAGGAAAAGTTCTACATAGCCTCCGATGCGCCAGAAGAATTTGATGTCATGGGGCGCCTCTTCTAGCAGCGAGATCGACACGACCGTGATCATGGCGGATAGAACGCCTTTCTGTAAGCTCGTGTTAGCGAATTTTCTTCGTCTATGTGGACACCACTCACCGGTATGTAGTAGAAGTACGGCAGGAGGAAAAGCGTGCACAGGACCGTGATGATCGAAAGGAGAATGCTGCTCATTGGCGTTTTCCCGCCTGTGCTCGCATTCACCTTGGATCGACCATAGCCACCGAAAGCTGGCAGCGCCATGAAAACCCCACCAAGAACGTTTGCGACACCGAGCGCGACAAGTTCACGATTCGACGAGACGCTGATGCCACGAATGCCATCACTCTCCTCCACCTCTTCTGTAGTGCCATTTTGGTTGGTCTTTGTGACGATGTGCGTCTTGACATTGCTACTTCCTAAGCTCTTTGCTGCAACACAGCTCTCGAAGAATCCCAACAATGCAATGATGAAGGCAGTCTCAAATGCGTCGCTAACGTATTTGAAATTCTCCGGAGCAAAGGGCCAGTGGGGCTCAAAGACCCTGGCGCCTTGGGGTGGTCGAATATCTCCTAGAATTTCGATACCTTGAGCTTGCCAATCGAATCGCCAAGCAAAGACTGCTGATAATACGACGATGGCAAATCGATCAGGCAGGAACACCACCCAGCCCAGGTTAGGAAGTGGTTGGAGGCTGCGCTTCAGTTCTCTGAGAAGCAGAATTATCCCAACAGCGCCGAAAGACACTGCGCACGTGGACTTGCTCGCCTCGTGTATGTGATCAAAGATGAACATCAGAGACTCGAGTGGAGAGCCATGTGCTCGTCTAGAATGCTCAGCGAGCTGGTCCAGTCCCATCTCCGGCACCAGTTGATTGATGAAGATGACCAAGCCAATAGAGCTAATAAAACCGCGCAGGAAAGGTCGTGACAACACGCTGTCCAAGAAGCCCAGACGAAGTAGACCTGCAACGAAAATGATGGCGCCTGCCAGACCCGTGACCATTCCACCCACTTGCCCAGCTTTCATGCCGTCATCATCACTGAAGTGGCCAGCTTTAATGGCTTGGGCAACAACGCTGCCCGTCAGAAGTGATCCCGCAGCCTCAGGTCCGACTACCATCTGTGGGCAAGTGCCAAGAATGGCATAGATGAATGGATTGATGGCAAAAGCATACAGACCGTTCACAGGCGGCATGTGGGCAAGATTAGCGGCATAGGAAAGTGCCATTGGCACATAGAACGAGGCCATGGTTATGGCAGCAACCAAGTCTCCTCGTAAGAACTTCCATCGATATTGTCGAATCCAGTTTGTAATTGGAATGTAGTAGTACATGTACCTATGGAGACATTAGTGAGTTTGAAAGAGACGGAAACGTATGGTTTAATTGAAGCCAGAATAAGGGATTCTAGTATTGCTCCATGGCTAGCAGAAACGCACATTAATCGCTCACGTTTTATGCCGGCTCGTGAGGCAAGCCAGTGTGTAGTGCCTCGTTTCTTCGGCATTCCCAGCAGACCATCTGTGACGCTATCAGGCAGCGAAGCCACAAGACCTGCATTCGATTGCCGGTTCACGTCGTCCGTAGTCGGAAATCGGCCAGCCAGCGACGGTCTGTGTTCCTCAAAGCTCCCAACTGTTTCCGCGTAGCCACTGGCAAAGCTGCCGTAGCCACGCGAATGCTTAGGTCTTGCGAACCATGTCCCATGTTCCTCATGATTGTATCTATTCAGCAAGGCCGTTGCGGCATTGGGAGCATCCCGAGGCTCGTCAATGGTGGCTTCCTGCTGTTTAGCATCGAAGTCTACGTCGGCGGCGGCGCCGGGTGCATGATCTTGAGGATGAATGCCGTCTGCCTGTAGATCAGGAGCGATTCGACGATTCTCAGGCGACGGCGAAGGCATGTGCGTTTGTCTAAGATGTGAAGGATGCGGAGGTATGTGTTGATTCCGGCTGTCTCGAGGATTGGGACTTCCAGGACTTCCAGGACTTTGCGGGCTGGCTGGCCTATCTCTAGGACTGGCACTGGAGCGCGGAGTTGGTGAATCAGAGGACATGGCCAGCGTCCCAAGGCTGCTCGTGATACCACGCTATGAGGTAAGGGCGAGGCAGAGAATGCGGTATATATGGAAGAAGCTTTCACGCTTCACACTGACTGCCGCGTGTAGTACGGCGCATAGACCCTCGCCGGCTGAAAAGACAGTTGCGTCGCGGGCATGGCAATGAAGACTTTCAAGCAAACATCGGTGAGGTCTACGCCAGAATACAGCGCACTGTTCTCACAAGCGTGGATGACCTTGTCTTGTCAAAACATCCAAGTCAAATCGCGGCTTCGTGGAGGTCTGCTGACTGAGATCATGCTGAATCACTGCTGCCCATCGGCACAAGGCTAATCAAACGCCGACGCCGACTCCAATGCCAAGAGAAAGCTTCGACGCTTTGCACACAGCGGGAAAGCGACTTGAGATTTTGATTCCCTCCAAGCACGACGTCGCCCATCGCCCACCCACCGCCGCCGCCATCTCCTCCGTGCTTCACCACCCCGACATCGAGTTGAGCTAGACCACCTTACTCATTAGCCATGGGTAAGTATCAGCCTTCTCGAGGAATGGCTACAGCTGCGCCTTGTGCCCGCTGAAATACCACAATTTCATCGCGAGCACGCGCTCACAATCCCCTGCAGCACCAAAGTTCGACCCCAACGAGGAGAAGATCATTCACCTCCGTGCCACCGGAGGTGAGGTCGGTGCCTCCTCTGCCCTTGCTCCAAAGATCGGTCCTCTTGGTCTTTCGCCAAAGAAGGTCGGTGAAGATATCGCCAAGGCCACTGGTGACTGGGTAAGCAATATCACCATTCGACCGACAGCAAGTCACCTCTAATAAGTTCCACAGAAGGGTCTCCGTGTCACCGTTCGCTTGACCATCAAGAACCGTCAAGCTGCCGTCTCTGTCGTCCCATCCGCCTCTTCGCTCGTCATCAAGGCCCTCAAGGAGCCACCGCGTGACCGCAAGAAGGAGAAGAACATCAAGCACACCAAGTCCATCCCACTCGACGAGATCATCGAGATCGCCCGCAAGATGCGCTTCAAGTCCATGGCCAAGGACCTCAAGGGTACCGTCAAGGAGATTCTCGGAACTGCCTTCTCCACTGGTTGCCAGGTTGACGGCCGATCACCAAAGGCCATCTCTGACGACATCGAGTCCGGCGAGATTGAGATACCAGAGGAGTAAATTCGACGTGGCGGTATGGAGTTTGCATAAAAAGATACCCTCTGCAGCAAGTCAAGGGCCATGTTACGGATATCATGAAAAAGCGGAGGTCCGCATGACGGCGTTCGAGGCGCAATATTTCGGCTCATGATGAGCAGGAGCAGCAATCACCGCACGATAGCCTGCAAAGACATGGCGTGCGACTTCGCACACATTCTCTTCCCATCTCCTTCCTCTCACATTACAGCTTACCAACACTCTGGGCTTGACTTCTCTTACCTTGGTCTGGCCCTATTTTGGCGTAAGCAAGATTGATCGACCGGCCTTTCCGCAAGGAACTGTCCAACCTCTTACTCACCGCGTTGTCTTTTGCTCCCTAGACATTGAGGTCCATCCGACGAGGTGACATGCCTGCGCATTGATGAATGTAATATGAGTTGCAACCATTGTCACTGGCATTCTCAGACTCGATGCCTGAGGCCGTGAATCGAAGTGCGTTGGAGCAATTGCATCCATGTAAGTCCTGTATGACCTCATATGTGCCTACTAAGTTGATGCTATCTTTTATCTCGTATATCATTGTCTCCGTAGAGACGAGGTTCTTGCAACATCGCTGGGCCGCGAGGTCTAAATCACGATGTTCTGGTGGGTCAAGAGCGATCGTCAAATTGCCTATCATGAGGTGACGTATAACAGTGGTGGCATCTGTTCGAACAAATGGAGTATGAAGGCTCAGAATCAGGGCACAAAATGAAGTTTCGGATGGGAGCATACGGTATCACACACGTCGAATTAGGCGAAGCTGAAACTGAATCCATCCGTATATCTCTATCTCGGGATCAATCAACTGTCGATATCTGGAACGCACGCCAACCCTGTAGACCGGCCAACTGGGTATAAATCAATCCGAAACTTCTTCATCTACACCAAACGCCATCAAACACCCTCGCTTCATGCAACAATACCAACACCATCCATCATGCTCGCTTCCAAACTTACGTGTATTTACCAGCTCTGTACTGACTGTAGAGAGCATTCGCCCTCTGACTCTGTCCACTTGTAAACTCGTACATACACTCATCGTAAGAATAATCCATGAAGTTGTGAATAGAATCCACACCCGTGGCATTCGGACAAGAGTCCTGGCTCGCAGGGCAACCACTCGTGGCAATTCTCTGAATCGGTGTATCAGAGACATAGTCACCCGGTCCAGAGCAAGATTGGCCTTGGAAAACGTGGTACAGCCCGAACCAGTGACCTGTCTCATGGACGGCGGTATAGCCGAGGTCGTAGTTTTCTGCGTCGCCACCTGGAAGGGAACCGGCAAGGTTAACGCAGCCGTCGAGAGTGAGGTCCTTGGAAGTTGGGCGGGACTTGGGGAAGTAGCAGAAACCGAGGAGGCCGCCGGCGAGGTCACTGGTGAAGTAGAGGTTGAGTTCTGCGTAGGAACCTTGGCGGAGACCGCGTTTCATGTCGAGCTCGGCGCTGGAGCCTTGTGCTGCTGTGGCCCAGGCGTTGTTGACGGTGACGTCGATGGTGACTGTGTTGAAGGAAATCCCAAGCGCAGCGTACGCATCGTTCATCACTGACATTTGTTCTTGGGCCATGGCGCGAGTGTAATTTCCAGCCTTGGCTTGTGTAGTGACAATGTGTACGTATGTGTCGACGGTCACGGCTTTGGCAGCCAGGACTCTGAGGTCTCCAGCATTGTTGACAGCCTCGTTGAATTCGGCGATTGTGGTATCGTTTGGATTGACAGTTCCGCAACGAGTGAGTTCTGCAGAGGCAGCGCCAATGCTGGCCAATAGGGAGAGGATTTGAGTCTTCATAGTCAACGAGCTGATGGTATCCCAGAAAGGCAAGTAAATTGACCAATCGAAGGCGATTGAATTGAAAGGTAAGTGAGTGAGTTGAGATCGACCTTGATGGCTCTTCTCGAAAAGAAACAGCAATGATAGCCCTCTTTATACCTAACAGAAGAGCAGAGGGAATTGCACCTCCCCGTGCCCCGCTGCATCCACTCCATCTCCCATGCCGTGCTGAATCGACCGGTACAGGACTGATTGATCGACCGCACCAGCATGGCTCGTAGTCGTAGAATTGTTTGCAACTTGTCAAAAGCGAACATCAAACCGCCACAGCCAAGAATTGCCTTATGCAGAGTGGACACCACAAGTTGAAAAGGCAAGAAGCTTGTCTGTTTCTAACTCGCCAGTGATGTTTCCAGGACGGGTAGGTGCGAACAGATAGCCACCAAGCCTGCATGATATGGCTGACTTGGCAAAGAGGAGCGGGTCACAACCGGAAGGCTACCTGATGCGCCTAATGGGCGCATGCTCATATTAGAGCTGCGGTCCTGATCATCTCGAGGCTGTGATTGTCGGTGGGTGGAAGGCTCGCAGGCGAACGCCGTCCGAGGCCGTAGCACTGTTTGGAGAACTCTTGCCGGATGCACTGGTACAATTCTTAATGCTTCTCTCGCTTCGTAGCTGCTCGGGTAGGATCTTGCTACACACATGCATTCTGTGATATCTCTAGTCATGCGGGTCCAGAGTTGAGACATTCGTTGATTGGAACAGTAACACAAAGGACCACGCGAGAAGGTGCGCAAGACATGTGTTCTCCATGTCGCCGACCTGTCAGATAAGCAGTGTTGTCCAGATGCGGTCGGCTTCAATATAGATGGAATGGCACGCCACCAAGGTCATTCGCGGTCGACGTCGTGTGAAACGGCGTTGTGGGTTGTCAAGATTGCAAGGCAAGCGAATCAGCGAAGACGATCACGCCGAGGGCGCGGAAGTCTGCAGCCATGCCACGGAGTTTGCCAAGAGACCCGACACTTCTCGACAAGGCAGGAGGACGATCTTGCGACATCAATGGTCGATGTGACCTTGTGCGGCTATTGAATTCCTTATCAGGCAGGTCATCGCCAAACAGTTATCAAGAAGAAAATGCACTAGGCTGCTGCCTTTTCTCCGACTGCAGCAAACTAGATTATGGCTTGTCTTGGAAGCACGTACAACCAGTTTGAAATGCACAACAATGCGGTACTCTAAAACTTACTGTCCGACTGTCCGAAGCTTGACCTCTTCGCCGACGATCAATGGTTTACGAGCTGTGCGAGAGGGTCATGCTAGCATAAGCGCTGATGGTGGGAACACAGTAAGAGGTAATGGTTGCGAAATCCAGACTCCACTTGAGAATAACTCCGGCTGGGTGAAATCAGCAAGGCTCTGGCTCCAGCTTACAATGATGTGCTACCTGACAGTGGCTGAGAGATCGATCACTGTTACGGAAGGGCTGTCCACTCTTGTGCTTCACAGTTCGTGGCTGAGCGGGCAATGTCGACATTATGCATATGACGGCGAGGCCCCGAGAAAGGAAGGAATGAGGATACTAGGTACGAGGTTTCTTATCTCGAAAGCCATCTAAGGTACCACCCAAGGGTCTAAAGCTCATTCAATCAATACGTTCTCACCTCCTCGGGCGACAAACCTTTTCACCGCACGACTGGCGGTATATCTCCTCGTAAAGTTAACAAGGAAGGCCGGTGCGCCATGCGATGTCCGATGAGATCCATGCGTAGCATCATCCTGATTATCCACATGTCTCGCTCGTGTCGAGCGATGATGTTGTTGATTTGCTCCTGCGGGCTATCAACTGCTGGTCGGCTCGGAAGAATCATTGTCACATGTATGACGCCGTTTGAGTGCCTATGGATCTCAGTGACCCTGCCGCCGATCTGGAGTAAGGGGGGAGGGTGCCGGGGACAGCTTCGACTCGCCCAGCACCAGGCAACCCGGAACTGTCTGAAGAGGCCGCAGTCAACACGTTCGCTGGATGGAACAATCCGCACCTGTCGCCGTGGGATTCCGCGACCTCGTGAATGAGACGGTCTTGAGAATTCTAGTGTCGCGGTACTGCAGAACGATGTTCTCATCAGTTCTTGTGACTCAAATTCGTCTAGCCTGAGGAACCCGCGTATGCTATGGCGGCATGAAATGGACTGGAAAACCTACACAAATCCACTGCCCATTTGTCTACCTCTATCTCTCCGCCCATTCGGCCGCAGCGGATCACTGTGTTGTCTCCTCCTCGCGTGGCGAATCAGAGCGGCAACACGTGAGCGTGCGCCGACTCGACGTCTCGTTACGCTGCCGTTCGTGTCATCTATTGCTACAATGCCTGTCAACGCCATGCTAGTGAATCGCTTAAACGTTACATGAAAATGAAAGTATCCCAATTCCCTCTCAATGACAAAATCCATAAAAAGCCTCCTCAAGGTCTATTTCCTCCGTCGTTGCTGGGTGGCTGTTCGCGAGGTGTAAATGCTTCTCGCATCCGGCTGAAGACACCGCCGCTCCGCTCTGCGCGAGGACTCGCACTACGACGCTCGCCAGACGAACTCTGCCGCGGGAACGGGTACTCACCGGGCAAATTTTGTCGCTGATACTCTGGCGAATGCATGTCGTGCATGGGAGCTTGGGAGGGTTGGCGAGGGCGGTTAGTGTTCGCATCATCCCGAGGCATGATGCCTTGACGACAGTGGGGACAAGTGTCGTGCTCTTTCAACCAGGCCTTAACGCAGTCGTGGTGGAACCAATGGCCACAAGGCAGCTCGGTCACGTCAGATCCAAGCTCCGCCTCATCCATACAGATTGAGCAGTCGGCCTTGCCACTGTCGCCCTGATCTTTTGCCGTGATCTTTCGCTTTGGTAGCGCGTCGATTGCTTCTTCTGTGGCCGGGCCCGGGGCATTGCCCGTCTGGTGCTGCTCCATCAGCTGCGTAATGATGCGGTCCAGAGCTTCTTGGGTATAGACGGCATCACCCTGGACGCCACCATGTGGCATTCCGAATAGTCGTAGTATGTCGGGAAACCCTGAAGGACCGCCCATTATGCCACCTGGACCAGCCTGCACAAAGATGCCTCTGGGACCGTTTGGACCGTCACCCATCGGCCGCGCACCAATATTCATGAACATCTGTGCCATCATCCTATCGAGATGTTCTTGGGGGTCGTGAACAGGTTGTGGTTGATTTGCGTCGCGCGGGAAGAGGTTACCGTTGGCCGATGTGGTGATGGTGAAACTATAACCAGGACCAGAGCCGTGCCGCACGAACGTATTACCATTGCCACGCTGCTGTTCGCCTTGTGCAGGTGAGCCAGACTGAGAAGCAGGAGATCGCGGGCCATCTTGACCGCGAGGATCTTGCTGGTTCTGGCGAGGCTGTTGCTGACCGCCGAGCAGGCCTTGTAGAGCTGGTCCTATTAGCCCTGACAAGACTCCACCTATGCCGCCGCTGCCTTGACCTGGTTGTCCTCCGCCCCCAAGTGTGATATTCCTGGTGAATGTGCCATGATAGTGACCACCAGGCGGCTGACCTGGACCATTATTCCGCCACTCGAAATTGCCAATATCATCCTCATCTGGATCGGGTGCGAAGCCAGTAAAGTCTGGGCCGGTCATGATCTCCTCCCGCGGGTCGTGGTTATGCTCGATGATCTCGGTGAAGTCGGACTGGCATTCGGGGCAAATTATGCCATGCTCATCGCGATACCACTCGTTCTCGCATTGATGGCAGTAGACAAGTTCGCGCTGTGGTGGTGCTTGTGGGCGATCCATATCGATATGCGATGTGGTTTCTTCTCGAAAGTGGAGCAAAGGCTCCGCAGGCTATCGACGAAGCAGTATGCCCCAGAATCGTAGTCGTGGCCTGTACTTAGGTGAGCGACAAGGGCACGCGCGAAGCTAGAATGTGTTTGCTGGTGGGGTTTGTGCTGAATAATGACAAAGCCGGATGATGCTGTCTTCCAAGCCTCTTTGTGATCGCTACCGCAGCGCTTGCGAGGGTTGCTGAAGACGAGGCGAGCGTGGGAAGAGCGCCGTCGGTGGGTAGGCAGGAGCAAGGGGCGGGGCGCGTGGTGAGAAGTCCAAGATCAAGCAGGTGTGGTGGTGTTCGCGTGATGATGAGCTCGAATCAAGAATGCCAGAGTTGCCGCGAGCATGACGTCGATCGGAATCGGAACGCACCGCCACGACACGAGGCTGCCGCGTGAGAAGCCCTGGGATGAACTGAGACTTGAGTCTTTGCGCGAGCGACCACAGAGCGATGTCAAAGTCAAGTCTTCGCCCCGAGCGCGCATTGATTTTTGAATCACAGCGATGTGACTGTGCGCGCATGAGTCGGCGCGCTGACTATTCTACAGCATGAGAAGATTCGAGAATCGATTGATTCTAATAAGCAAGCCCGCTGGCCGGACAATTCCTCAAATGTCCATAATTATACCGCGAGACACCACGCAGCAGATTGAGGCTTGCATGCTGGTCTTCGCCAGGCAGTCTCACATGGATGAAAGGACGATGACTGCGCTCCCATTATTGTGACAAGACTCTCGAAAGGCCCTGGCATAAAGGTCGCCATCCTTGCCGATGTCTGAACGATTAAGCATAGACTATGCTTTCGTATGATCGAACGTGGTTCTCGCCCATCTCCACGGTTCCTACAATTGGTTAGTCGATTCGAGGCAGGAGCACTGCGAGGACATTGTTTGGCGGCTCTTTGAGGTTAAACTGTTCCTCAATAGATGAAGCGCTCGATCGCAGGAGTCTCTCTCTATCCAAGTACACGTACGTCTTGCTCCTACCATTACATTCAACCCGCATGCTCCACAATTTCACTCATGAGCCGGCCGTCTTTGACGAATGTACGGATCTGTTCAGGCAGAGGACATTCCTTGCTGTCGTCTTCCTCCTTCTCTGGTGGCAGAACAACATTTATCGAGCTACATTTACTGGTGTAAACCTCGGTGTTCAAGCTCTCTGCACCGAGGTACAC
The DNA here is from genome assembly GCF_000340215.1 of Pseudocercospora fijiensis CIRAD86. Classification (NCBI taxonomy): domain Eukaryota; kingdom Fungi; phylum Ascomycota; class Dothideomycetes; order Mycosphaerellales; family Mycosphaerellaceae; genus Pseudocercospora; species Pseudocercospora fijiensis. The sequence continues at coordinate 3,528,700 of NW_006921533.1, forward strand.
TGTAGCGCCGTCGACCTGATCGAGCTGGATCGTTGGGACAGTGTTCGTAATCTGGATGGCGAAGTTCGGGCATTTGATGGCATCGACGGAAGAGACAAGTGTATCGACCAGTATTTGTACGCGTGGGGAGTTGTCAATTGAGACAGCGTTCGCTTTGCCCTTGAGGATGATTGTTGTGTTTTTGCATTTCGTGATCAGGATAGACTGGGTGATCTCAACATCGACTTCGATAGGTCCTGAGGGCGAGTCGAAGTTCTCAATCAGCCACTTGTTTCCGTCAAGTTCTTTCTTGCCTTCTTTCTTTTGCTGAGACTTGTGCGAAGCAGTACTGTTCTGGCGCATGCTCGTCGGCTTTGGCTTGATCTCGGGACCCGGACTCCTGGACCGGTTGATATCGCCTTTCTCAGGTACAGTAGAGCTAGCGCGAAGTGACGGGTTCTTATGCGTCATCTGGCTCTTGTCCACTTTCTTTAGGCCAGCCGTCACGGCCTCACCTCTGTTGAGCTGATCAAAAACGGCACCCATGTCGCCCGCTCCCTTAGACGCTGGAGGTGCTCCCGGAGGTGGGGGCGGAGGTGGAGCTTGGTTGTCAAAGTTTGGTAGCGGAGGCGGCGGTGGTGGAGGAGCGCCACCTGGAGATGGAGCAGGAGCGGGTACACCATTCGCTGTGGGCTTCTCATCGATATCACGTAGAGCTTGGGCAGCGTCGACACCCGCCGAATTCCATGTCACACCCTTAGGGTAATGCTTCTTGATATATGCCTGCAGAGCTTTGAGCAGGGCCTCGTAGGATCGGACAAACTTGATATGCGTCTGGTCTCCCTCCTTGTAGGTCTTCAGGATTCGATTGCCATACATCTGTGCTCCGCCAATCATCTCTCCCACCACATCAGCAGGCTGTCCGTCCATCACGAGCCATTGAAGAGTGCTTATTCCTTCAGCGACCATGGCTAGATGCTCTTTCATAGCAGAACCGCGGTTGCTGTCTTTAATGTCTCCAGCCGTCCCAAGGTCTTGCTGCAGATCTTTGAGGAGATCCATGAAGGTCTGCGATGACTGATCCGGTCGCTTCGCCTTGGTGGTCACAAGCAAGAATCGTCTCTGGTCTGCAAAGCCCTTTGCCACTGCTGCCGCCTGCTCTTTCACCAATGGGTCTAATCCCTTGCTCGAATCGATAAATGACTTGACCTCATTGTCGATCAATTGATCCATATCACTGATGGCGGGCGGAAGAGGATCGGAGATAGCTTTCGCTGTTTGTTGGCTGACAGAGGGTGCGACGACAGGCAGTTCAGGAGCGCTGGCGGACGGCTTGGTGCCAGCAGCACTTGCTCCTGAAGCAACGCCATTGGTCTGCGATTGTGGTTCGAACGACTGCGCTGAAGAGGCGATGTCTTCGAGTCGTGATGTGGCAGCCTCAAGTCTGCGGATGAAATGCGTCAGTGGGTTGTCTGTATGCACGACAGCGATGGAGCTGCCACTGCTGAATCGAGGTTTGCTCTCCATGCTGGCAGAGAGAGGCGAAAGGAGTAGGCGACTTGTTCAGTAACGATCGAGAGGAATTGGTGTGATAGAGCGCAAGGGCAAGCGCATACCTCTTGATCAGGGTTGTGAGGTTGTTCATGCCTTGAGTCGAAGGTGCAGCCATTCTTCACCCTCCACTGCCGCTGTTTGGCCAGCTGACACTGCTGCTGCTGCTGCTTCCGTTTGCTGGGTCGTGCAAGGGTGTCGAATCGCCGATCGTGCGTGGCTATTTGCAGAGGGCAGAACGATACGTCGTCGTCGCGGGCGAATGCGCAGACAGAATTCGTCAATGAATAATAATGTGCAGCGGGAGAATGTTGTAAGATGAAGCCTCCAACTTTGAGCTTGATCCTGAGGATGCCATGCCATGCCATGCCATGCTCGGGCCTGACCTATCCTAGAACTAGAATAGTCCTAACCTTTAAACCTTGCGCCGGTGCGCCACAACTCTGTTTCTGTTTCTCTCGTCCGTGTCAATACTCGCCGACGAGCTCCTCCTCCTCCTCCGCCATGTGGCCGCTCGTGTGCGATCGCTGTCATTAGCTACACACTGCCACACATACCGGCAGCAAGACATGACACCAACGAGCTCCAACCTCCTCGGCTCAAGATGAACTTCACGCTATGGTTACCTGGGACCACGACTTCTACTCGAGAGTGCAGTGTAGTATTCCCGAAGCATTGCCAGCTGTTGGCTGCCACTCAGCAAGGACAAGAACGATCATCTTGACACCATTGCTGTTTTCTACGTCTGACAGTCGCCATGGACATCAAAGACGTCGTCAACGCAGAGCCGAAGCCTGGAAATGGCCATCATGTTCAGATCGATTTCTGTACCTTGGGCATGTTCATCATTGGTAAGTGCAAGGCCGTCCGAACAATTCACCAAGTCCAACAATGGCGAATGACTGCAACAGACGACATCTATCCACCACCCAATGCAAAAGATCAGACTCCCCAGAAAAATGTCATTGGCGGAGCAGGAACCTTCTCAGCCATAGGTGCCAGGCTCTTCTCGCCGCCTCCACAGTCGAAATCGGTAGGCTGGATAGTAGATGCTGGAACCGACTTCCCAGCCGAGCTGCGTTCGGTAATCGAATCCTGGCAGACTGGTGCGTTATTCCGAGATCGACCAGCACTGACAACGAGAGGATGGAATGGCTACAGTGGTAATGAGCACCGAGATTTCAGGTACTTGACTGAGGTGAGTCTGCACCGATTTGCTTAGCTACCACGTGAACTGACATGCTTGCTTTGAATCAATAGAAGAAACGACTGACAGCAGATGACTTGACACCGACTCTGCTAGCCTCAAGGTCTTTTCATTTGATATGCAGCCCTTTACGATGTATCGATCAAGTTGAAGGCATCCTTGCCAAACGTGAAGCCCTTTCCGGACCCCATCACCCTAGACCGATTATAATCTGGGAGCCTGTTCCGGATCTCTGCACTCCCTCCGAGCTTCAAAACACCTTTCAGGCACTCAAATACGTCGATGTGATCAGCCCCAACCATGATGAGCTCGCAAGTATGTTTGCCTTTACACATAACGCCAAAGTGGTCAAGACAGCTATCGAAAACCATGCTCAGAGATTTCTGGAACATGGAATAGGACCGGAGAACTCAGGGGCAGTTGTGGTGAGAAGTGGGGCTGCAGGCTGTTTCGTGCTTTCGAGAACTTCGAGGAAATGGCTGCCGGCATATCATACCAACGCAAGTAGAGTCGTCGATCCTACAGGTGGTGGCAACGGCTTTCTGGGCGGCCTCGCAGTAGGTCTAGCACGCACAAATCTGGATTTTGTAGAGGCAGCAAGGTGGGGAAGTGTGGCAGCCAGTTTCTGCATAGAGCAGACCGGCATGCCTAAGCTTGCACAGCCAGCGGGGAGTGGAGAGCTATGGAATGGAAAACAGGTCTTTGAAAGGCTGGCCGAGTATAAGCAACGAAGTGTATGAATTCCTCTCCGAAAGTCCAACTTGGAAAACTATAAATTCATCATAGGCAAAATACGACAATCCTGCAGGGAAGGAAGTCAAGAGCTTGCCGGCTGTTTATGCAGCGGCTGGCTGATGCCGGCTATCGCGCTCCATATCACTCTCTCCATCACGCGAGCCTACTTCCGACCAGCTATCAGGCGTCGCAACACCATCGCCTTCCTCTGACAGCATATCGACATCACTATCTTCGACCAGGTCAATGACTTCAATGCCGGAAGTCTCACTGCGTGGCGGTGAAGCGGTTCGTGAGGCCGTGCGTGATGGCGGGGCCGAGGTCGAGGCGGAGGCCCAGGTCTCAGAATCGGACTCTGTCTGAAGTCCAAATGAAGAGTGAGTGTAGGATGTAGGTGTGCGCTGGCCTTCTTGTGGAGCATCTTCGGACACGTCAATGAGCTGTGGCGTGTCCCGATCGAAGGTGGCAGAGCTAGGGGGAGCAGAGACTTCGCTAGGTGCAGAGTAGAAACTGGTGTCCGTAACATCCTGAGCAGGTTGTAGGCCAGCAGCCTCGCGGACAGGATCAAATGGCAACGATGAGCTCACGGCTAACGAAGGAGTGGGCACATACTGTTGCGCATTGTGACTTGCAAGACGTGCTTTGGTGAGCTCAGGAGTGATCCTATAAAGTTCATCGGACGCTTCAGAGAGGGCACCAGTGCTTTGCGACGCTAGAGAAAGTGGCTCCCTGGATGGCGAGAATTGTCGATCGAATAGTTCCACCCAATGTTCGCGAAGCAATCTGGGCGCAGTAGGAGGCGATGAGGGTGTGAGATCAACAAGTGGCTGCAAGTCTGCGGGAAGCGCTCTCGGTGTAAGAGATCCGTTATTCATCGTGACTTGCGCCGGCTGTTGGGAGCTCATGTCCTTGAGACTTGCAGCAATCGCAGCCCTCAGGTCATCATCTTCTTCTAGCTCGGGATGTCGTCTGGGCGAGCTTTCTTGATCAGATAGGGACAATGCAATGGCAAGCTGTTCTTCATAAGACAAGCCTTCAGTACTAATCTGATGCTGCTGCTCTGGCCGGTGCTCAGTTGTCTGAGGCGGAAAGGTTCTTGGTACAGGTATGGGTGGTGCTGGTGCTCTGTCATCCATAGGCATCGGGTCGACATGATCAAGCTCGATCTTTGGTGGCACGGGCGGTTTCGGTGTAAGGCTTCTGTCAATCGCATACTCGTCGGCAAACGGATTTGCAAGCGAAGAACCCCAAGACCATCCACTCGCGCCAGCAGAGCTTGATTCTGCGATAGGCTGGGCGAGATGGCGTTCAACTTGTCGCATGTCCTCCACGACCGGTTCCGGCAAGGGCTCCATCTGCGGCGGTAATGGCAGCTCCCTCTTATTGACCACTGTGGAGCCTTTCAAATTACCCTGTGAGTCGACCAATTCGTCGAAAGTGGGTGTGGGAGGACTCTCGGCACCAGCAGCTTTAGCGGCAGCCTTACGTCTCTGCTGGAGATCGTACAGTTGCTGATTTCGTCGTGCAAGATATTCTCGACCTTTCCTTCGTCGCTCTTCTGCCTCGTCGGGATCTGTAGGGCCTTTCACAGGGATCCGCCTGATTGTACTCGCATTTGAGAATGACCTTCCTGTTGCCAGAGCCGCAGCCTCCCTGCTGCCCTCAGCCTCGCGCCGTAGCTTCTCATCGTCTGCGATCGTTCGGCCCTCAAAGGCAAAGGCCTCTGCTTGCCTCCGTGATTGTGGATCTAGGTCCTCGCCGATTTGCCGAAGCAGTTCTGCGACCTTTCGCCGTTGCTGTTCAAGCCATTCTTTCACCTGCGGATTCTCGATTACGGCGAGGCCGAGGGCAGCAATAATGCCGATGGAAAGGATGATGCCTGATGTACGATCCATGTTAGCCTTGATTGATTGAGTTGTGGAAGAGCGTGTGGCAGCCGGCCAACAACAGAAGACAGTGACACGAGACCACTTCGATGTGGCGGCCACTTGCATGTGCGACTGGAACACTCGGAGTTACTTGCCCTTCGCCGCCATGGGGGCCACCATCCTCGAGGTCGAGCGGTTCGCTGGCGAGAGACTGGGTGCTCTAGGGTCTGTTCATGGACTTCACAAAATTGCAAATGCTGCCTCCGAATATCACTAGGAGCGGTCAGGAGAAGCAACGTGCAGCAAGCAAGGCAGCAGCAGTCAAGTCAAGTGGTAGTTGGCAGCCGGCCGGTGGTAGGATTCATGCCCCACTCACCTGCGGCGATCACATTTAGGTTGGCATACAAATCCCGGTAGCCGAAACCTTACGATCTGATATGGATATGGATATGTGTCTTGTCTGATGACAGACATTGAACATATATATCTTGTTCGTGCCAGCAGAAACAGTGCATACAAGCGCATTGAGCACTCTGGTAGCTATAATCACGACGAATTAGAGGGTAAGGTACCATTTTGGCTCGTAACAGCTTGCTGCTTCAACATGCGTTTGCGTCACGAGAGATGGAATATGACCGATGATATCCTTCATGGGCGCAGTCTAGAATAGCATCAGAATACCGCAGTATTTGAGGATTGACAAGATGAAGTGTGCTCGAGCAACGTGGTTCGAGAGGCGCGACAAATTCTCCATGCCTCAGCTCTCCACCTCTGAACCTATCTCCGTTTTAGCCCCTTGCTGTTTGAGCGCAAGGAGGTTTTTAGTGTAGCAGGTGGTGGGCTCTTTCTAACTACTACCTTTAGTACCTTCTACCTTCCAACTACCCTTCCAGCTTCTACCTCTAACTATTCTATATCGGACTACTACGCGACTAGACCTACACACCTATATACTAAACTATACTAACCTCCTTACGCTAGCAAGGGTCTAAGGACAAATGTGCTAAATCTATAGTATTATCCTTATAAAAATAAAAGATCACCAACTAGCGTAGAATACTATAATTTGATGCATACATATTATAGCCCTACTATTTCTAAGTTATTCTATATATATAATATTTAAATGCGATATATAGTTGCAAAGAAAACAAGCAATCCTTACTACGGGCAGATATACGTATACGACGGATTGTTATAGAGCGCTGCTACCTAATATCTAATATAGGAAATATATACGTCTATAACTAGGAGGTTATAGACTAGCTAATCCTAAGTACTGTTTATATAAGCTATATATCGAGAAAATGTATGCCTACTATCTACTAGCTCTTAAGCGGAGCTAAGCTAGGTACTCAAAATGAGACCTTCGGATCTCGACAAGTAATAACTCGGAGGTTCTAGAATAGCTAATTCTTAATTACTTTAATATAAGCTATATTTATATAGAGCGTAGTGTTATTGTATTATGTCTAAGTAGCGGAGGTTACTTAGCTATTACTAAAAGCTAGCACTAAAAGCTAGCACTAGCACTAGCACTAGCACTAGCATATTATCTACTAACTATTCTCGGTTATACATTAAGCGATAGAAGATCCTACGTATAGGCGGCCTTCTATAGGCGGCTTCTTATAGGCCGTCGTTTGTCGCGCTAAGAAACCTCGTAAAACATAGTCTTATTTAGCTTCGGATACGCGTTAAGGTAGACTATCTCTATATATCGTATATCGTATATCGTATGTCGTATATCGTGTATCGTATATCGTATATCGTATATCGTATATCGTATATCGCTATTAGTAATTCGAAAAAAAGGCCTTATTTATACGCTCTTTATTTAAGTAGGCCTAAAGGCAATAGGGCTTTGCCGCTTTAAGCTACGGGTATAATAGCGGGCTGCCGCCCTTCTTCTTCTTCTTCTTCCTCTTACTCTTAGCTTCTTCCGCCTTGTATCTACTACTCGTATTTACTACTTATATCTACTACTTGCATCTACTACTCGCATCTACTACTCGCATCTACCGCTAATATATCCGACGTCGACTTACTAGACTCCGACCTACTAGACCTACTAAGTACGCTTTCTAGCCTACCGCTAAATCTATATCCGAATAAGTTGTCTAAGCTATTATCTAAATTAAATCTAGATTTTAAGGCAGATGCTAGTATATAAGCTACGCTTAATATAGACTAGTAACATATCGAGGTAGAGCGCTAGATAGCTACTAATAAGGAGGCCGCTATCGACGAAGAGGCTACTATCGACGAAGAGGCTACTATCGACGAAGAGGCTACTATCGACGAAGAGGTACGTAGAGAGGCCCTATTCTAGGCGGTCGCTAATAAGGATATATATAAGGCGGAAACATATAAGTAGGAGGATCTTAGCGATAATAATGTTATACTAGAAAAGGCGGAGGAGGCTTCTATCGAAGAAAACGAGGCTATCGATCTATTTAGCGATATCGAGGAGGATAATTGTAATAAACTCGCGAATAAGGAAAATACGGAATATACTAGCGCAGCTATAGTGCTACGCCGCTAGACTCGATAGCAGACTCGACTCGCCGCCGCCGCTGCCGCCGCCGCCGCTACTAGCCCTTAGCGACGTATTTAATAGAATAGGACTACTCGAGGCACTTAACGCGTTCGTAGTTAGCGTCGTACCCGCGAGTAGAAGTACGTTAACATCTTCGGAGAGATAAAGCGTACTAGGCTCCCGCCTAAGCAGTAGATAATAATCTTTAATAGTTATAGCGAGAAGCTAAATAGGACTTATCGCAACTATATCCGCTAGTCTATAGCTACCCTTAAATATAAGCATATTATCTTAGCTCGAGTTATTTATAACGAACTTAAGAAGCTTACAATTTATTAGTAAGCTATTCTTTAACTAGTACAAACCGGAAGATTCGATAAAGGAGGTTAACCTATAGGAGATATATAGTATTATCGAAGACACTATACTAACCTAGGTAAATCTTCTATGTAAGCTACTTCCGAATAAGAAGATCCTACTCGATAAGACTACGAACGAGTCGCCTCCGTACAAGCAGGACCGCCTCCGTAAGCGCATTATAGTAACAACACAAATAGCTACTCGCTCGATCTCCTTAAAGAAGGCTTCTATATTCGGTAAGCAATTTAGCCTATACCTAGTTACTAGTAGTATGCTATACTATATAATTAGTGTTATTAACAATATAGGCCTGTCTAGTGCCGCTCGCACGATTCAGGCACTAATGCTAAAGACAGAGGCAGTTTAGGACTAGCGTATAATCGTAATAGCTCGAGATAAGCGGAGTTTCTCGGTATACGATAACCTAGTTAAGTAGAAGAATCGCAAGGGCGTCTAGAAGCAGGGTAACCGTACGGAGATGCTAAATATAACTACCTCCTATATCGGTATTAACGAGCGTATTCTAGCAGAAGGTTTGACTAAGGACACAATTAATTTAAACTCGGAGCTTAGCTATAAACACATCCTAGGAAATCTTGCCGAGGACGCGAAGTATAGAACCTATAAGCACCTCTCGTTATACTATGTCGACTAGGCATTAGGTATCGTATTTAGACTAGAGCTAAAGAGTGTGTTCGAGGGTTACGATTTCGAGATACGATATTAGTCGACTATTACGTAGAGTCTCGATATAGCACTCGGAATTAGCACTAAGCATCTCCGTCCGGGCACTAAAACCGAACGCTTTATATAGCTAATAATCGATATTATAGACCTAGAAGAAGCTACTAATCTCGTCCTAATAAAGCTATTAATAAACGATAAGGTATCGATTGCTAGATCTAAGGAGGTTCTAAAGGATATCTTCCTCGATAATATATAGCTAGATAAGGATAAGGACTTCGGATATTAGCTACAACCTAGCAACTCTACTAAACAGATTGCCGCGCGCAATAAGAAGAGTCGGCTATATCTAATCGTCGAAGACTAGATAACTTGTGCCCGTTTTAATAGCTATTAAGCGGAAGGCGTCGAGTCGGAGCGCCCGTATAATCGATACGACTAGGGCGTAATCGTGCCTAGCTAGCTACATGTCTATATAAACAAAGCGTACGGCATCGTTAAGACCTACTTTAATAAGAATTCCGATAAAGTATAGCTTGCCTATTCCTTAGTCGGCGATACCTTATTCTATACGATAAAAGGTATTAGTAAAGAGAACCCTAAATACTTCCTTATCTTAAACCTACTATATCGTATGTTCCGCAGCCGTATTACTACCTGCTTCTAGTATAAGATAGACTCGTAGGGTTTTTTAGACTATTCCGATAAGTCGAAGAGCCGGATCGAGGTACTAAAGGTCGCTATCTCTAATCTCGAGCCGGGGTAGTATCTATAAATAGTCGAGAACATCTAGACTAAGGCGTTTACTAAGGAGGTATAGTAGAATAAGTATATTAGTAAGGATAAGGTCCTTATCTAGGATGCTAATTATACTACTATATACCGCTTGCTTATACAGATCGAGGAGCTAATAATAATGCGTATTACGTACTGCTATCCGGAAAATAGATGTCGGTTACTTAAAGCGTATAGTAGACTACCTTATCGTTCTATTCCTTAGAACTAACTAGACTAACTACGCGAAGTATATACTAGAATTCCGCTAGTTACTCGAATAGGATTAGCCGTTACGTCGAGCATTAATAGCTATCTCTATCGTAAATCCCTCGGGTAAGGAAGGTAAAGGCATCGCTATAGATAAGGAAATCGAGCTTATTAATAACGACCTAACTCTAGACCTAAACTACTTTAGTAACTCGACCTATAATATAGCTACTATCGCTCGTAAGAAGGCCGGTAATCGCCGCGTAGCTCGAGCATTAAAGAAGATGTTTATATCCGCGATCGGTGTTAAAGGTACTAATTACTATACTAACAAGAACGCCGTAACCGATATACTAAGTATAGCCGATAAGCTGTTCCGAGATAGCCTTATAGAGCGACAGCTAGTTAGTAAGGATTCTCCCGAGGATAATCGTATCCTATCGGACGATATTTAGCAGATTAGTATTAGTAAGCTAGTACTAGCGATTAAGGCGTTAAATGAAGCTTATAGCGCTCGTTCTCGGTATGTAACTATAAGTACAAACGAGGCAGGCAATAATAGCGTCGATAGCATTAATAGTGCTAATGCTCGTAGCTACGGACTTAACGGACATAGCGGAGATCGTAGTCTACTCGGTGCTAGGGCTATTAATAAGGCAGATAAGCTATATATAGATGCTAATAGCTTTCCTTAGTTAGGCGACGGTCTACTACTAGTAGGATATATCTAGGCATTAGGCGCAGACGATAGTAGTAGTAGTAGTAGTAGCAATCTCGGCTTCTATACTATAGCTAGCGGCATACTATATAGCGTAGCACTCGCAGACCTAGACATGCTATAGTCTAACGATGCTAATCGTAACCTAGTTTACGATACTAGTAGAGCTAGTAGAGCTAGTAGAGCTAGTAGAGCTAGTAGAGCTAGTAGAGCTAGTAGAACTAGTAGAACTAGTAGAACTAGTAGAACTAGTAGAACTAGTAGAACTAGTAGAACTAGCAGTAGAATAGACGATAGCGACGACCTAATACTTATATATAGTGCTATCTAAGAGACCGCTACTGCTACTAGCTACTTCGATTATACCGAGTATTAGGATCTAGACTAAGATAATAACGAGGCTGTTGCAACAGCTATAGCTATAGACTAGGGTATTGCAGCGATTAAGGATTAAATTAAAATAGCTTTTATATTCGGCATATTCGGAGTCTAGATATATAGCAATCCAATCTAATATATTTATTATCTAGCTCTCGTTAATAGCTTCTAGTTACCTTCTAGTTACTAGCCTAATGTATAGCCTCGGCACTAAACTAGCAGCGGGCGGCTATTGCGTTAAAAGTGCGGTTGGCGGCGAAGTAGTAGCGGTAGACTAGAGTGCGTGCCTCGTCGGGGGTACTTATAAAGTCGAAGGGTTTAACTAGGCGTACGATAATTGCTTAATAGCTAGCTACGAAGGGTTTAGCTAGGCGTACGATAATTGCTTAATAGCTAGCTAGGCTAGGCGTACGATAATTGCTTAATAGCTAGCTACGAAGGGTTTAGCTAGGCGTACGATAATAGCTTAATAGCTAGCTAGGCTAGGCGTACGATAATTGCTTAATAGCTAGCTAGGCTAGGCGTACGATAATTGCTTAATAGCTAGCTACGAAGGGTTTAGCTAGGCGTACGATAATTGCTTAATAGCTAGCTAGGCTAGGCGTACGATAATTGCTTAATAGCTAGCTACGAAGGGTTTAGCTAGGCGTACGATAATTGCTTAATAGCTAGCTAGGCTAGGCGTATAATGCCTCTAGTCGCTAGTAATTCTAGCCTTAGGCATTCGACTAGCAGTCGGCGGCTATTGCGTTAAAAGTGCGATAATGTATAGCCGTTATTGTTGCCTTACTATTATAGCTAAATAGCGCAATCCTATTAGTAGAGGCAAACTTTACCTGCGATGCGCTAATATAGACCTACGCTTCCTAGTTTAACTTCTTCTTCTTCTTCTTCTTCTTCTATATATACTAATATACTAATACCCCTAGTAACACACTAGCTATCGGCTTCTAATAGCAACAGTGTCGATACCTCTTTATCGTATATAGGTAGCTCTATAGCGATTAACACTATTCCTTGCTAGTTCTACGGCTTGCTACCGACAGAGCCGCTTGTCTAATAGTTAAGGTTCCTCGGCAGGTAGTTTGTTTAGTCCTTTCTCTTCGAGGTTTGGTCTCCGATAGGCTTTGCTAAGCAAGACGTTGCGAGGCGACTCTCCTAGCGAGTAGGTATACTATAGCTTTAGCGGGCGTCGACTATGCATTTAACCGAAAGAGTATAGTTATTGTTAGATCGCAGTCTTGTCTTAGTGCAATAGACTACGGGTCTCGGGTAGATTAGCGGAGGTAAAAACTCTTTAGTAAGGTATACCTATAATGCGGCTAACAGTCTAACTCGGTAAAAACTCTTTAGTAAGGTATACCTTAAGTAGCGGCTCGATAGCGACTCTCCTACTAAGTAGGTTAATAGACTAAGTAGGTTAATAGGTTCGTAGCATTGCTATAGGTCCAACTTAGTAAAAACTCTTTAGTAAGGTATACCTTAAGTAGCGGCTATAGGCTTCCTACGTTCGGATTCTTTATAGGATAATATACGCGTATCTAGTTAAGTCGGCGTAACGCCTTCGTTAGGACTATTAGTTATAATAACCTTAGTCGTTGCGTAAGGGCCTCTAGTGTACTTAAGCCCGAAGGCGCTTAGTCTTAGTCTTTACTGCTACTATACGACTGTAGCCCTTTGCGTATTAAGACTGCTATTCGACTATAGTGCGCCTCCCCTTCTAGTAAGCGTATTAAGACTGTTATCCGACTATAGTACGCCTCCTCTTCTAGTAAGCGTATTAATATTGCTATACGACTATAACGCGCTCGATAACCTTTTTTTCGCGGTATCTCTAACACTAAGGGCGCGGTTATACTCTATTGTTGTCTAGGTACTAATAAGTGTCGCTTTAGCGATCGCTGTCGTATTTCGCTTAATAAGTCCCTTCCTATATACCTCGCGTGCTATAGTTAGTAATAGAATGCGTTAATTGTTACGCATTACGCGTAGTATATAGGCTATATATAATGCTAGTATACTTCGGAGTATATACTTCTGCAGCCGCTTAGTACCGCTAGTTAATTAGATCCCCGGACGCTACTATTCGTTTTCTCTGCCTTGTATAGTAACTAGTTATCGGAATAATCGTTCTAGGGAGAGTCTAAGCAATAGAGGGCGTTAACGTAAGAGGGCTATCGTAGCTTCTTAAAGGGTGCTTTTACGAGCGCTCGATATATATTATCGCCCTACGTATCTATCCTTGCTATATATATTGTAGTGCTAATAGCTGCGGTATAATAAGTATAGTGCTAGTCTCGCTAGTCTCGCTAGTCTCGCTAGTAACTTCTCGCTAGTAACTTCTCGCTAGTGTTAGTGCCTAAGGCGGCCGTCGTTATCGTGTTAGACACTTTTGTTAGCGCTATTTACTAGAAACGCGCTAAATCGACGTATCTCGCTATATTAGTAATGCTATTATAAAAGTCGTAAAGTCGGTATTGTAAATACGCGGAAGGAAGTAGCTATAACGTTTAATCCTACTAATTAAGCGCTCTGCTATACTAAATCCGGGGTCTTAGCGGGACTCGGTATCCTTATCGCTTCCTCGAATTTACGCTTCTCGCCTAGCTCTTATATACTATCGACACCTACGACTATCTATACCTACGACTATCTATAAACCCTTATCGCAAAGAATACGATAGAAAAGCCTACTTAGCGAGCCTATAAGGACATAATAGAAAAGCCTACTTAGCGAGCCTATAAGGACATAATAGAAGAGCCTACTTAGCGAGCCTATAAGGATATAATAGAAGAGCCTGCTTAGCGAGCCTATAAGGACATAATAGAAGAACCTACTTAGCGAGCTTATAAGGACATAATAGAAGGGTAGTAAGGAAGGACCTTATTAAATACCAATTCTAGCGCCAATTCTAGCGCTAGCTCTCGTAGAAGCAGCTAAACTAGGCACTATACGCTAGCACTCGCAGAAGCAGCTTAACTAGCTCTCGCAGAAGCAGCTTAACTAGTACTCGCAGAAGCAACTTAACTAGGCATCCTACATTATACGCCGGCTCTCGTAGGAGTAGCTTAACTAGGCATCCTATATTATACGTCGGCTCTCGTAGGAGCAGCTTAACTAGGTATCCTATATTATACGTCGGCTCTCGTAGGAGTAGCTTAACTAGGCATCCTATATTATACGCCGGCTCTCGCAGAAGCAGCTAAACTAGGCAGGGTTAGCGGCGATAGCTTAGTGCTAGGCCTGCACTCGTAGAAGGACAAGGACTTAGCGAGCTTATAAGGACATAATAGAAGGGTAGCTATAACGGATCTTGTTAATGCTAACTCTACTGCCAACTCTACTGCTATTTCTAGCGCTATTTCTAGCGCTATTTCTAGCGCTATTTCTAGCGCTATTTCTAGTGCTATTTCTAGCGCTATCTCTAGTGTCAATTCTAGCGCTAGCTCTCGTAGAAGCAACTTAACTAGGCCTGCTCTCGTAGAAGCAACTTAACTAGGTATTACACGCTAGCTCTACTATACGCTAGCTCTCGTAGAAGCAGCTTAACAGCTCTCGTAGAAGCAGCTCAACTAGGACACCTACGACTATTTATAAGCCCTATTAGCAAGCGCGTTAACAGCTAAGGCAATATACTCGACTAGACTTTGTTACGGAGAGGGATAAGGTCTTTAATAAGCAAGGAGAGTCCTTAGATTATATCGTCCTGCTCGAAACAAGCCTGCTTAGCGAGCTTACAAGGACATAATAGAAGGGTAGTAAGGAAGGACCTTGTTAAATGCTAATTCTAGCGCTATTCTAATACTAATTCTAGTGCTAATTTTAGCGCTATTCTAATGCTAATTCCAGTACTAATTCTAGTGCTAATTCTAGCGCTAATTCTAATGCCAATTCTAATGCTAATTCTAGCGCCAATTCTAATACTAATTCTAATGCTAATTCTAGCGCTAATTCTAATGCTAATTCTAGCGCTAATTCTAGCGCTAATTCTAGCGCTATTCTAGCGCTATTCTAGCGCTATTCTAGCGCTATTCTAGCGCTATCTATCTCTTCTTACGACGAGTCGGGCTCTCCTCGAGCAGATTCTCCGGTAGGATATCCGCGCTAATAAGAGTAAAGTTCTCTCGTACTTTTAGAGTTAGCGATAGTATACGACGCGGGCGATTGCTTATAGCCTTACGAAGAGCAGACTTAGCGACCGAGATTAGAGTGCTATAATTACTGTCTTTATCCTCTCGCTAGCGCCGGCGGCGTAGTATCCGCTATATTAGTATACGAGCAGATAAGGCCGTAGCACTATTATCCTAGATTAGATCTCCTATACGCTTACCTTTCGCCTTTAGTTACGATTAAGACTGCTTCCCCTTTGCCTTCCGATTACCTATAATAGCTTTCTTTACTAGCGACATATTAGCATCGCGAGACTTGTCCGAATCCTACTATAACTAGCGAAGACGATCCTAGGCTATAGGCGGAGGCGGAGGCAGAGGCGGAGGCTAGTCGTCGCTATTATCGCTAGTTACTATCTCTACGGCCGTCTTTCGCTTAGCCTACTTACGCTTCCGCTCCTTATAGTACTTCTGCTAGTCCTTAAATGCCTTAGGAAAGTCGTAGTTAATATATCTAAGTACTTTACCGAGGCGTAGCTTATCGTAAAGATTGTTACCGCTAGCCTAGTACTAGTTATCGAACTTTAGCGCACTCTTAAGCATTTCCTCCCTATTTATGCTAGTAGACTGCTCTTTACTATCGCCGAGTGCTAGATGCCGTATAATATTATAGAGGTCCTAGATATATCGGTCCTCGATAAGGGTATTCGATAGAAGAGCAAAGAAGTACGTATTAAACCGGCCGCTAGCTTTATTAGCCTTCCGGTCGAAGAACTTCTATAGGTATAGTAGTAAGAAGTACTGCTTAGAGCCCTTATACGGTACAACTAGGGCTTTCGGTAGGCGTAGTGCCTATTTATCCTACTAGAATACCGAATCTAGATCGCGATTATAGACAATGTTATAGTAGTCCTTCGAATCTAGGCTCTCCTTAGGGTCCTATAGTCGGAGCTCTTCCTAGTATCGCTTATTAAGGATAGTACGTAGGCATCGAGGTGTCGCTATATACTAGCTATTAAACAATAAGCGGAAGATGTCGGGGATCTTATTACGCTTTTCTATATTATTCTTAGACTAATTCTTGCGCCTAGGCGTATTAGTATTAGCATTAGCATTAGTATTACCTGCTTCCTAGGTTTCTAGTATAGTAGCTATACCTATGCCTATACCTCTCGGAACGATAATAGTATCCTCGTTATCCTTATCCTAATCTAGGTCTCTATTAATATCTTCGCTAGGGATCTCGGTATTACGTAGACCGCTTAGTCGGATCGGCTAGTATATAATAGTACCCTATGCGAGATTCTTGTATTAGTCCGCGTTAGCCGGTCGACCTTCTCGATTAATAATAGAGGCATAGTTAATACTATCTAGAATACGCTTAGCTATATCGTCGATATACTAAGGGAAGAAGAAGATAGTATATAACCGCTGTCCTACGCTAAGCTTACGACTAGTACGACTAGCTCGCTATATAGCATCGTCGATATCCTTCGTAATAGGTAGCTACTATATAATAACGAACTTAATATCGCTAATGTTAGTGCCTATAGCGATCGCTAGGGTACTAACTATAATACGAGTTAATAAACGAGCGCTAGGCTTCTTAAACTCGTTATATCGGAGATCCTTATCGTAATTAGCGATATATGCGGTATAGAAAGCGACGACTTTATATATATTGTAGCCGGTATTGTTCTAGGTATACTTCTTAGTTAGATCTTCTTAGCCCTCTATTAGCTAGACAAGCTACTAACGTAGAATATAGGTTAGCTTATTAACCTTTCCTCGGCTATTAATAAATACGATCGCCTCATCGATATTCGTAGGTATAGCTTATCTATTAGTAACGGCCTTCTTTAGTAATAGGTATAGTAAATCGAAGTCGCTACTATACTTCTACAGAATAGTCTTAAAGATATATATAGTATCGATCCGATCGATACTCGTACGGATAACCTTAGTCTTAAATACCTCGCGGCTATTATTACGGAAGCCTCTATACTTTAAGACAAATTCGAGTGTCTCCTAGGAGATAGTCGTAGAGGTACCTAGCTATAGGGTATTATTGCGGAACAGGCTATAGAGGATATATATTTAGGCAAATTCCTCGCGGAAGTCCTTCTATTTATATACTAAGTATAGCTTATCGATAGTAATAAGGCTAATACGATCGCCAATCTTCTTAAATACCTCTCGCAATTCCGGAGTAGACGCCTACTCTAGACTATAGAAGATATAGTAGTACTTGCTAGTAACGATATTATCGTATATCTTTAGGTCCTTACGCTTAGTCTTAGTAGAGATTATATAGCAACGTACTAACTCGACGTTTCCGGTAGTAACTATAGACTTCTAAGTAAGCGCACGTATCGTTTAGTCGATATTAGCCTTCTACTCTTTACTAAGGCGGTTTAGAGGGATAATCTAGATATTAATGCGACTAGTTAGTATAGTATATGCCTAGTAGACTAAGCTCTTACCGCTACCGGTCTTCTCGATTATTACTATATCGGTGCCCGCGAAAACTAGGTTATATAGTACCTTACGCTAAAGGTCCGAAGGTATATAGCCCTTATTAGGATAGAATGCATTTAGTACCTACTATAGGCTATTCTTAACAATGTCCCGCTAGAAGGGGATAGCCTCTCGCTTAAGACCGGCATCCTATATTAATATCTAGATTTCCTCTAGATTAAATAGCTTATCGAGCATATAATTAGTCGTAGCCTAAAAGAAGGCGGTCTTCTATTATAGATCTTAAGGAAGCTCTAGCTTCTTAGTAGACTAGTTTAGCCGCTAGCGAGTATAAGCCTTACGAGATAGAAGAATTAGTACGGCTTATAGTAGGGTATTCTATATGCCTTGCTACTGCTACTATTAACGACGCTAATCGTATATCTTAGCTAGACGTCCTACTGCCTTCTTGCTAACCTAGGTATACTGCTACTACTACTGCTACTACTGCTTCTTCTGTTTCTATTCCTTACGATAGCCCTTACTAATATTAAGGTTTCTCCCTAACTAAAGGAAGCTACCGCCTCTATAATAGACTAGATCTAGAGCCGCTATACGTAGAGGAGGAAGATTAGAGGGATTATTATATTTAACGCCCTCGATAGCATCGACGTCCTCCTAATTTAACTCTATTAATAGTCGTAGCGGGCCTTAGCGAGTAGCGGCACGCATCGACTAGCGATAATCTATACGCTATCTACGGACTATACGCTAAAGACTCTAGCCTTTAGCCTAGCGCTCGATCTATCGCTAGCGGTACTACTCCTTAAGGCGGATATTACCCTCGAAGTAGTCGCTAATAATAGGCTTATCTAGATCTTAACGTAGCGTAGGAGTGCTATCGCTAGTAGCGATATAGGCCTACTAAGGAACCTCGATAGCTTCCTCGGTATCTATGCGAGTAGTAGATGCGAGTAGTAGATACGAGTAGTAGATACGAGTAGTAGATACGAGTAGTAGATGCGAGGCAGAAGAAGCTAAGAGTAAAAGGAAGAAGAAGAAGAAGAAGGGTAGCAGCCCGCTATTTAGATAAGTGTACGCTAAGTTACGCGTACTTAGTAAAGCGTATAGGCCTAGAATAGCCGCGTTTTAGCCTAATTTACCCGATCGGCCTTAGGACTTAATAACGCGATACATTTACGTCTAGCAAACACTTAGAGGTTAGAGAGCGGCTAATTCTAAGGGTCCGCCCGTATTTCCGTTTATAGCAAACGGTAGTAGTTATGTCGTAGTAGAGGCAATCCGGACGCTATTCTTATAGCGTTTATCTTAAAGTAGTGTTTTGTAATTTTTATTCCTACGTCTTTAGAAATATATAGATTATTATATAGACAATAATTTTCATTACGTTAATACCTAAGTGCGATTCTACTATAACTTTTGCTTAGGATATATAGTTGTTGTACTATTCTACCTGTTTTGTAGGTATATAAGGTCAATACTGCAGCTTTGCGACATTTGTCCTTAGGCTCTTCTACGAAGACTTCTTCTATATACTAGACTATATATAGAAGAGCCGAGAACCGATCGACGCTAATTGCACGTAGGTTAGGTAAAGGAAGGTAGAAGGTAGAAGGTAGAAGGTAGAAGGTAGAAGGTAGAAGGTAGAAGGTAGAAGGTAGAAGGTAGAAGGTAGAAGGTGGGATAAAGTCTACAAGAAGAGCCTAAGAAGGAGGTAGCTCTGAACTTGGGATGATTATTCCCTTCTTTGTGCAATATCTCTCGCACCAATGGTCCTAACTCAATCAATCGCTGAAGTGTCCCAGCCAGTGAATCAAATGCGCATGCACGCATTCGACCGGACATGCTCCCCGTTGAGAGGAAGCGTCTGTCTAGCGTCCATGTTCCATGTTGCAGGCAGTGCTGCAGCAGAGCTTTGTGGGCTTTTTCACAGTCGCAAACCAGACAGCCATCTCACACCACTTCTCTAATCATCTTCTAATAGGCCTGCCCTTGACGATTTGACCTCATGCCATAGCGCCACGCTCAGAGACAGCTTGATTTGTACGTCATTGGTGAGGGTCCAGTATCAGCATAGACAGCATATCTCGAGAGCTGGCCTCCAGAGCATGGCTGGTGTCTGAACCATTTACAACGGTCCTCCATCCTCATAGAAAGCCTTCACCGGAAATAGGAAACAGGTAAGCTACTCGTTCCTTTGTCAATCCAAGCGAGTCAATCTCATGCATGGCTGCCTCGGACCGAATCTCTTAGTTGGTCAGCAGCGTGTTGGAGCTCCGTTCCAAAGAAACTCGTCAACGCCTCTGATAATTCGCTATCTGACACTTTGTGCAGTCTATCCCGACACTCCATATCAGAGTTGCTGTTATGCCAGGCAAAGGAAGCTGCGTCTGCGGACAATGGACATATGAGTATGATGGCGAGCCGGGCGGTGTCGTAGGTCTCGATCGGAGAGCAAATGGCTCAGCACTAATTGCGGTAGGTCGTCTGTCATTGTATACCTTGTCGCAAGACAGCTGGCTCAAATGGCAGCTTCAACATGATTATCCCACAGGAAAAAGTATGTCGTTCGACTCTCTTATATTCTCTCGTGAAGATGCTGATTGTGTCCAGTTCAAGAAGCTCTCAGGTAACGACTTCCTCTTCGAGCGTGTCGGCGACTCCGGCAAGAAAGTCAAATATCAGAATTGTGCGACCTGTGCGACGGTCATGATTGCCAACGCCGAAGCCATGCCTGGGATGTTGATCGTGAAAGGCGGTACAGTCGACGATCCAGTAGAGGATGCAAAGCATCAGCCACAGATGGAGATATACCGCAAGAATGCCCCAGAATGGTGTACTCCGTGGGCCAACGCTGGGCAGAAAGAGGGAGGTTCTTGATAAGGCTCGAGCACTTTCATGCATGCTCCGTCAATTGCGCGTTCTGAAGGGCAGACCGAAAGGGGTTGAGCTATCGAAGTCGAATAGGGAGATGAGGAGAGAGATGTAAGCGATGAGATGGTAGTCGACTTTCAACCAAACATTCGGCCACCTTGATGGTGCAAAGAAGCGTCATTTCTCTCCCGGATCTAGGCGTTTCAGAGAGCACCAAAGTGCCAAAACACCGCACGCCACTTTGAAGTCAGCCACTTGTGACTATAACAGAGAGAAAGAGGCGTGACAACTTGATCGAATTGCGTTGACTTTGGACCGTTCGTGTTGCGATGCGTTGTACATTGTCTGGCCGAGAAGAGATCATGGGACAGAAAACGAGTGCCTTAGTCGGTGGACATTGTTGAGCTTGTTCAATTGCAGCGCCTTCCAGCCGCGTAGAAACAATATCGGCGGTGAGGTGTGGGAGCTCTCGCGTTGTTGTTGTTGCAGGTCCCAGTCCAGTCTCCAAAAAGAGGAGACGGACGACCTGGCGAGATCTGCGCGATCTGATCCTTGTCGACTGCGCCGGGCCGAACCCTAACTTCCGTTCCGCCTGCCTGCCCGGCCTCGACCACGGCACGGCTTCCACCCTTCTCGCACTTCTACAACGCTGATCGCACTGTTCCGCAAGCCATCAAGCGCCAAGCAGCATGCATGATCTGGAGACAGAAGGCGAGAGATGTTCTGGAGCTTCACCCGGTTGACTCAGCAATGCCAGATCACTCATCTGAGTGACGAACGCCACTGAAGTGATTCGTGAAGCAACAGGCTGGGAACGAGAAAATTCACCATGAACCCGGCGCAGCTTCTAAATCCGAAGGCTTTTGCCAAACAGCAGGCAAAGGCAAAGGCAGCCAAAAAGCCACAGAACAATGGTACGTCTGCATTTCCGTAGACTTTTTGCCGGCTCCCAGAATCCGCGCTCTGCAAGCTTCACTCCTGCTTCGGCGTTGAACATCACATGCAGCTTGGCACTGGCACTGCTTGTGAGCTGATGGTTTGTCGTCCAATCACATTCAAGTTGCGACAATACCAAAGCGCAACAATAGCCATCACGCTCTCTTCCACTTCCACTTCCACCACCACCACCACCACCACCACCAGCGACTTGATCTGCATCAACTTCCCCGTGCCTACACCACCCTTTCCTTCCAACACATCGTCCCTAGCCCAACGACGGCCAACAGTTGCAGTACCCAGAACTGCCGACTGTCAGTTGTCATGGCTTACAACAAACCCCCACCATCCAACTTCAACACACTGTCCAGTCCAACGCTATCAGGCGACCCTTCGATGCTAATATACGAAGGCCCTCAACAGGCGCGCAAGCCGACGGCATCAGTGTCAGATCTGCCACGCTACGATGCCAAAGCACTTCTGGACCCTAAGGCTGCACCGACCACCATCTCGCGCGAGGCGTCAAGAGACGAGGATGCCCACGATAACGCCGGCTACGGTGCCGCTGCCATGATTGAGCGCCTCCATGGTGTCACTAGTCGTGACGATATGCCGACCCAGAAGCGCAAAGGCCCGATGACAACTGGCGATGAGGATGAAAACGAACGAAAAAAGCAGAAGACCGAGGGTTTCAGCATCAGCAAGGGAGGTATCATCAGCGACCACTTGAAAAATGAGCGCAAGAAGATGGCCGCTGAAGCAGGACCGTCCCACCAGACCATAGATCTCACTGGCGATGACGATGAGCCTGCCGCTGCCTCTGCAGCTGCCAATGACGTCGAGATCACCAAGGTCATCGAGCCGAGCAACGATGAAATTTGCCTTGGGTTGGTCAACGCCAATGCTCTTGTCCACCGTGTGCCAACGCCTTCCGCGAGTTTGATCAGAGGCCTGCCGAAGACCTCTTGGCCTTACATGAGGATCTCATTTCGCCACGAATACGGCAACGGGCGCAATATGCAAATTGACTTGATTGACAATGCCGAGATCAAGTTCGGAACTATGGATCTCAAAGCAGCGGCAGCGGTGGCTCCTCTTCTCGATGGCGTCAACATGAACAAGATGCGATTGCGCATGCACCTCCTGAGCCGTCCACGAAAGCCAAGTGAGGAAGCTGGTCAGCGTGTATCACAGCTGCTGAAGATGGCGGTAACTTTCTTCGCACCGCGAAACGCTGCTGCTCAGATCGGTCGATTCCTGTCTCAGAGGCAGCTATACTTATCTGCACCTTTCCATGCGGGCGGACGGGACTTTGTAAACCCACAGCTACCGCAGAACTTCGGTCCTCCTCGAGACAGTAAGCCGCAGCAATCCTCACGAGGAGCCAGCACCTACGTCTCTCGCTCTGTAGAGGAGATTCGCCGCGAAGCCACGAATATGTTCGACAATCTCGCCAAGAACGAAGCCATCCCTTCCATGGAGCCAAACAAGGAGATTATTGCCACAGACCTGATGGAGCACCAGAAGAAAGCGTTGAACTTCTTGTTCGAGCACGAGCGTAGCGATTTCGATGGTAACGAGCTTCCCGTTCATGCTCTTTGGAGATATAGGGCAAAGAATACCGGTCAGCCTGCCTGGTACCATGTCATTACGGGCCAAGAAGTTACAGAGAAGCCAAAGCCTGTGCAAGGTGGCATCCTTGCGGACATGATGGGTCTAGGAAAGACTCTCAGCGTACTTGCTCTCATCGCGGAAACCAGAACTGCTGCTATACGTTTTCGTCAGCAGGCCGTCCCATTCGACCTTGAAGACGCTGTGGAGTGCAACTCGAAAGGCACGCTGATCATTTGTCCCAAGTCCGTCTTGTCGAATTGGGAGGAGCAGATTGGAGTCCACTGCCGTGAAGGCAAGATCAAAGTCTACTGCTACCATGGCCCTAATCGCACTCAGAACACTGCAAAGCTTGCCAAGTTCGACGTGGTGCTGACCACCTACAACATTGCCGCCGCCGAGTTTGCCGATGGCATGAAGAAAAAGAAGGCCCTCTCAAACATCAACTGGTTCCGCATTGTGCTCGATGAGGCCCATCAAATTCGTACAACGTCTACCAAGGTCTCTAAGGCATGCTGTAACCTGTATGCTGAGCGTCGATGGGCCGTTACAGGTACCCCTGTGCAAAACAGTCTGTCTGATTTGGGTGCCTTGGTCAAGTTCCTGAATATCCCACCATTCGACAACCCAAATACATGGAATCAGTACATCATGTCGCCTTTCAAGATGGGCAACGTGGACGTGGTGGAGCAGCTGCAGCTGCTAGTAGGCAGCATCACTCTTCGGCGTCTGAAGGACACGATCGGCCTCACCAAGCGAACAGAGACCATTGAGCGTCTAGAGTTCACCGAAGTTGAAATGGCACTCTACAAAAAGTTCGCTTCGACCTGTCGCACGACGTTGGATAACGTTACAGGCGGAGGAAATACTCTTCGCGGCAAGGCATATGCGCATGTCTTGAAGTCCATCGGGCGATTGCGTGCTATCTGCGCACATGGCCGTGAGATGCTCACGGAGGAGGACATGAAGGAAGTCGAAGGTGACGACCCTAACAATGCCATCGTGCTTGATGTTGGGGATGAGCCCGGCTATGAGGATGAGGCCGAGTTTACCACCGATGCTCAAGCATACAATCTCTACAAGACCATGCGTGACTCCGAGATGGATAGATGCGAGGGCTGCGGTCGCTTGGTGGGCAAGAAGGAACCCAAACCAATCGACTTGGACGAGGAAGAGGACAGCTCTGCTGCAAACACTCCTGCCATTAGCGAGGGCGAAGAGGAGGACGACTTGATTGGAAATCTCACGCCGTGCTTCCACGTCGTCTGCTACAACTGCACGCCTCGGTACATTGAGCTATGCGAAGAGTCTATGACAGCTGATCGATGGCATGTCTGTCCTTACGATGAGACACACCAACGCTTCGGACTGAAGCCACTCACCTGGTCTGGATACAATTCGCATATTGAAGAACGCCGCATCGCGGCAAACCAACCCAAAGCTGCCAAGTGGGATGAAGATTCCTACTCTGGCCCGCACACCAAAGTCAAAGCTCTTCTCGAAGAATTGAGACAGTCTGAGCAGGAGAGTGCGGAACTCGCAACCCTCGGCGAGGCTCCTATTCGATCCGTTGTGTTCAGTGGCTGGACCGGATACCTCGATCTCATCGAGCATGCTCTGATCAAGAATAGGGTTGCCTTTGTCCGCTTGGATGGATCAATGTCCGTTAAGCAACGCACGCAGGTCATGGAGATGTTCAAGACCGAGAAAGACGTCGTCGTTATGCTCGTTTCAATCAAGGCGGGCGGACAAGGCTTGAACTTTACGGCAGCTAACAAGGTCTATGTTATGGAGCCTCAATTCAATCCCGGTGTCGAGGCTCAGGCTGTTGATCGTGTGCACCGTCTCGGTCAGAAGCGCGATGTCTACATCAAGCACTACATCATGCAAGACTCGATCGAAGAAGGCATTCTTGGTCTGCAAGAGAAGAAGAATAAATTGGCTCAAATGAGCATGGACAAGAAGAGGAGCAAAGCCGAAGAGAACAAGCAGAGATTGGACGACCTGAAGACGCTCTTCAAGTAGAGTTTATGCACTGACGTGAAGGGTCACAGCACCGGCGTCGGCGTATGTTTCTTGAAGTCAAGTGTAAGGAAGGCTTGATTCAGACAGTCTTCCAATTCAAATGCCATAGCGCCTATACAAAATGCATGAAGTGTATCATGGTCAAGTTCATTTTCCAGTTCTTCCATCCTTTGGGTTTCAGGCATCAATGTTGCGGCCTTGCGCCGCCGCGCCAAGCCAAATCGGCCTCCCAGCCGTCGCGATCGCATCGTCCGCGACACGTCTTGACCTCCGCAGTGCATGTCCACAAACTGCTCCCGCGCATTCAGAACAACTCTTTCCATTCACGTCACCATTGACAGCTGTACAGTTCTCGCAAATGCCGTAATTGCAGGACATAGTATACGCGATCCACGCCCGACCATCTGAGCACACCCAGAAGCGTACACCAAACACAGGAGACCAGGAAGCTCTGGCTGCGTGCGCCAACTTCAGCCATTCAGAGACCAATCTAGACGTAACGCGCGATGGATTCGGAATTTGCGACCGAGAGCACACGCGCTCCGGGTGAAGCCAGCGACGAGCTGATTCGAGCAGAGAATGAGGCACTTGAAGCCAAACAGGAATCACAAGACCAAGACACGTCCATGATCGAAGATGCCGAGGACGCCAAACCGCAGAACGATGATGTCGCAAAGCCAGCTGTCGAGGGGGGCGACGGTGCGCTGGTGTCAGACAACCCGCTGGACGCGCCTGAAGCTCCGGCACCGGAAAACGCAGAAGAAGCAGGCGAAGATGAAGAGATGGGTGACACGAAGGAGGGCACACCAGCGGTAGATGCGACAACACCTGCAGCAACTACCAAGACGGCAGTAGAACAGTCGGCGCGGTCGAATCTGATTGATCAGAACCACGCCATCATCCTGCCCAGCTACAGCGCATGGTTCGACATGCACGAGATTCACAATCTGGAGCGAAAAGCGCTGCCGGAATTCTTCAACAACCGAAACCGCAGCAAAACGCCTGCTGTGTACAAGGATTATCGTGATTTCATGGTCAACACATACAGATTGAACCCGTCTGAATATCTGACTGTGACTGCATGCAGAAGAAATCTTGCTGGAGACGTGTGCGCAATCATGAGAGTCCATGCTTTCCTTGAGCAGTGGGGGCTCATCAATTACCAGGTTTGTGCATATGTACTCGCGATGAGCCTTGGACGAAGAGCTGATCAGATTTCCAGATTGACCCAGATACAAGACCTTCAAACATTGGTCCGCCATTTACAGGCCACTTCAGAATCACCGCGGATACTCCTCGTGGCTTGCAGCCGCATCAGCCAGCTCCGGGAAGCACTGTCACACCCGGAAAGCCACATGCTGGGACTGACCGCCTTGCCAGCGCGGGTAAGGCCGACCTGAATCTGGAAGTGCGAAGGAACATCTATGATGACAAGGGTAAGGACGTTACCCCTGCAAAGACTGAAAGTAGCGAGGCCAATGGAGAGTCTGCGAAGGCATTAGAAGAGGGTCTGAAACAGGATGGAAAGCAGTACTTCTGCTATTCTTGTGGAAAGGATTGCACCCGTGTCCGTTATCACAATTCCAAGAATCCAGCTGCGACTGCCACAACGCCCAAACCAAGCAAGGACCAGCGCTATGATCTTTGCAGCCTTTGTTTCCAGGAAGGCCGCTTCCCAAGCAGCACAACCGCGGCAGACTACACAAAGCTTGAGAATGAATCGTACAGAAGTATTGGCGACAAAGAAAAGCCATGGGCAGACTCTGAGCTCCTACTGCTGCTAGAAGGCTTGGAAATGTTTGATGATAACTGGGAGTCAGTCGCCGATCACGTTGGCACGAGGACGAGGGAAGAATGCGTACTGAAGTTCCTTCAACTCGAAATCGAAGACAAGTATCTGGAAGAAACACCAGCCGCAAACTCTACCTCGGATCTTGCATACCTGTCTGGCGGCCGGCTGCCCTTCAGCCAGTTTGACAACCCGGTGATGTCAGTCATGGGCTTTCTCGCAGGACTCGCAGATCCCGCAACAACCGCAAAGGCTGCTGGCAAGAGCGTTGAAGAGGTTAAGAAGCAGCTCAAGTCCCGCATTGAGGCCGAAGCTTCTTCAGAAGCAGGCGCAGAAAAGGAGAAGGAGGGCACGACTCAACCTGAGGATGTCAAGGGTGAGAAAGACGATGTCATGGACGTTGACGACACTACCTCGCTTGCGACTAGGGAGCCACCGACCAGCCATGACCTTCCAACCACAGCTCTTTCTCTGACCGCCGCTCGTGCTGCAGCTCTGGCTTCACATACCGAGCGACAGCTTACGAATCAAGTGTCTGCTGCGGTGAATCTTCAGCTCCAGAAAATGGAGCTCAAGTTGCAGCAATTCTCTGAGATGGAGTCACTTCTTCAAGCAGAACGTCGCGAGGTCGAGCGTATGCGCCAGCGGCTGTTCCTGGACAGACTGCAATTTCGCAAGCGTGTGCGCGAGACTGAAGCAAAACTTGCAGGCATGAAGATCTCTGTGCCGCAAGGCGACAAGCTCTCGATGGATCAGCCTGGCGCAGAAGGCAGCGCGGAAGGTAGCCAGTCCGAGTCATACCAAGACAACATGGATGGCTTCATGAAACATGAAATATAAGTGGTCTCGGAGATATTAACGTAGAGGAATGGAGCTTGACACAACAAGTTAAACTTGTGCGAATCGCCAAACGAGGCCGCCTGGAGCAGCTCACTGGCTTTATCGCAGGGGCAACGGCTATCACAACGCAGAGGAAGCATTTCGACGCTGGCTCGACGTGAGCTAAACGACCTAGGTGTCATTCTTGATGGCATTGCTGCGGCGCTAGCGATGGACTCTAATTCGATGCGAGGGCCTGAAATACCGAAAAAGGTTCTAAACCTGTGCATGAATGGGATGAAGAGGGCAATTGCGCTTAGAGAGCCTTGTAAACTAGAAGCACGCTGAATGACACTGTTGAAGTAATGGAGATTGATATCTTCGTAAGCGTACGATATGCTCAAGTTGAGCGTGAAACGAAGAATGCTGCTGCTTTTATTGAACAATCTTGCCTTGTATGCACACAGCTTTATGAATGGCTATCAACGCGACGCCTCGATCGGTATGTCTGCGAATTATGAATTACGCCATGAAGTGACTGAAGTCGCGTCGCGGAAAGCTAAAGCAAAAAGTGTTGCCTCAGGTTGTCAGGGTCGTTCCTGCCTTATGCCAAGATCTCGGGCACAACCGTCATTTCCCACAACGAACTCATCATCACTGCCGCTTTCTCTCCAAGACCAACGCACGTCACAAGAGAAGACCGCAAACAGTGAGTAGATCTTAAAAGCAGACTTTTGAGTTCGATGTACCGTACTGACAATCTGTGCAGTGCAGATGTACGTCCGACCGCGATGATCGCCACCAACTCAACTCCGCCGCGCACCCAAAATACTGACATCGATACAGCTTCGTCAAGACCCTTACGGGCAAGACCATTACCCTTGAGGTCGAGTCCTCTGACACCATCGACAATGTCAAGAGCAAGATCCAAGACAAGGAGGGAATCCCACCGGACCAGCAGCGTTTGATTTTCGCTGGAAAGCAGTTGGAGGATGGCCGCACTTTGTCTGACTACAACATTCAAAAGGTGCGCATACACAGTTGATGCTCGGGCACGCGCGCATTTTGAGCGGAAAGAATGGCGCTGATAATGACTGCAGGAGTCAACTCTCCACCTTGTCCTCCGTCTCCGTGGTGGTATCATCGAGCCATCGCTCAAGGCTCTTGCCTCCAAGTACAACTGCGAGAAGATGATTTGCCGAAAGTGCTATGTATGGAACCCATATTTCAGATCGGTCTTGGTCATAAAAACTAATTCATTGCAGGCCCGTCTTCCCCCGCGTGCCACCAACTGCCGCAAGAAGAAGTGCGGTCACACCAACCAGCTGCGCCCAAAGAAGAAGCTGAAGTAAATGAATCGCTTACCACGCACACTGGATGCTGGAGTTGCGGATGGTTGTTATTTCAAGCACAGGAAGTGGGAAATGCACTGCATGTATTGAAGGTAGCGAAACCACCAGACGAATGACAGCATGAAAGACGAAACATCTGCTTTCCCACGGCGCTTCCCGACTCCAAAAACTGCCACCAATCCCGTCCAGGCTCAAGGAGGATGACGGAAGTAGACAACATAAAGCAGGAATGCATTTCCATTGGCACTCTACAAATACTCCTTGATCGGCTTCGCCCATTCTGTGACCCGATCCCATACCTTTGCGTTCTCTGGCCACATGCTCTCGTGGCTAAAGTCAAACCAGCCGTCTCCCACGCCCAGGCCTCGAAATCTCGTCGGCTCGTCAACTCCAAAATAGACCTTGAAGGTCTGCACGAGCACATCGTCGTCCAGCTGCATGTGATCTCCGGGTGTTGTCTTGAACACCAATGCGCCATTCTCATCTAGCTTCTTCAATCCAAGCCAATCATCTTTGTAGATACTCCTCTCCGCGAGAGGCGTGACCTTCCCGCTCGTAGCATTCACCTCAGCGAACCAGCCTGACTCTTTCGGAATGACGGTCGTATCTTCTTCAAACACAAACATGACGAATTTCTCAATCTCCATCAGTCTCTGCTTATACGCCTCATTCTTCTGTCTTCTCTCATTGTTGATATCGGCGAGAAAGTTGCTATGTTCAAGGTAATCCTCACTGGGCTCTCCGGTCGTCTCGTTCACCGTTCTGAAATACTGAGCAGGCACAACATGCCCCTGCACGTAGTCCGACCAGGCATTGCCTTTCATCAATGCCACGGCGCCTTTGCAGAGTAAGTCCCAAGTCCCGCAAGCTTTGATATCTGCAATCCCGTTGTGCTGCGATCCAAATGTGACCAAACTCCGCACCGACACAATTGGGCATGTCTCAATCAGTCCCCGAAGAAATTGTCCGCCTTGCGAGAAACCTAAAGCATCGACTCTCTTTCTTCCATCGTGGCTAAACGGCAGGTCCCTGTTCTCTTCTATGTCCTTGCAGACTTTGTCCAAGTGCTCTGTGACGTTGCCAAAGAAGGTGGCTTTGGAGTCTTCGTCGCCTTCGTCGTCGATTCGGATGAAATAGGTATGGGTTCCTGGATTTACGGAAGCAGCAAGTTTGCCCACGGATTGGAGGCCGTCTGCGTTGTAGCGGTCACCCAAACCGTGCCAGATCAGTAGCGGGAGGGGTTGTTGTGACGGTTCGGAGGTTGGGAATGCGGATGAGAAGGCTAGAAGAGAGAGACTGGTGGGAAGAGACAGGATTGCTGATATGGATTTCATGCTCGTTGGCTAAGTCAAGAGATCTGTTGCTGTGTTGTGGTGGAAGTGGGAGGAGGCAAAGAGGTGATGATGCTGTTGGATGCGATTGCTCTGTGATTGGGAGTTCAAGAACGGACTTGACTCCGAAAAATAGCAGGGTGATTCTTTCTTTCTGGCTGGACTGATGCACTACTCACCTCACTTGGTCTTTGCCGCCTCTCGATTGAGCAACTCGGATATCATGGCCAATGCGACGCTATCTCCCTCTTCAGACTACCCGGGCCCGTATTAGCTTCTGCACCATCAGACCAAGCGCTACAAGAGCATTCTCCATGACTGCAATCCAAAACCAGACTGCAGCTCTTCTGCTCGACCGCGTCGCAGAAGGTGACCGCGTCGAGCTGGTCCGAGATGTCGCCAAATCCTTAAATCTGCGCAGCAGCGTGGCCGATGTCAGCCTTGCTGTCGCTCTGGTTCAGCTGAAGATCGATGAAGATGCTAGGGACTCCATCACAAATCACGTTCTTTCCATCATCCAGGGTGGTGAGCAGGATCGCGTTGCCTCACTATGCTCAGAGTGTGACTGGCTTCGAAACAGAGTCTTGCGGAGCATTTGCAGTCATATCTCGCGACTAGCGAACACAGCTCAGCAGGATAGCACCAATTGGCTTGCTGTGCCTTTGGCCTCAGCGGCTTTGCATGAGCTAGCGAACGGCCACGACCAAGCTACCGGCACTCTTGGTGCAGAGACCATCGAGCAGGCTATCCAGTATCTTGCCTTCGCAGAAAGACTCGTCAGTCCAGATTTCGAGGACCGAAAAGCAGATGCGTTGTTCAGAGCCTGTCTCGTTCTTGCAGGCGCCGCGTTTAGAGGACTGGCTACGCATGCCATGGAAGTCCTCTTCACATTGCTTCAATATAAGCCTCACCTGCTCAAGCAACTTCAGAGTGATTTATGGAGCCGCATTCTGGAGCTTGTGGAAGGCAAAAATGCTATGAGCCAGACCCTTGGCTACTCGCTCTGGCTCCGCTGGATTCTGTCAGGAATTACCGTCGACCCAACCATCCTGAAGCAGGATCATTATTGGAACGCTCTGATAAAGGGCCTTCGACGGAATGACTCGGAACGTCGCAAATCCTCTCTCCAGGTTTTGCGTGCATCAGTCGATATCTGCACCGCGGAGCCTTCCCTAGCATACATTATCACAGCTGAAGCAAATTCCTCCGCATGTAAGTCTCTTGGAATCTAGTCAGGCTCCAGTGTTTTCCAAGGCTATATAATTGCCGTGTCATCACGCATGTGCCTGGTAGCCGAGCAGTAAGTATTGCCAGTAGCTGACAGGTAAGTAGCCATTGAGTCTGTTGGTAAGCAGTACATACGATTCTGCACTGTTTTTGAGACAATAGTACTTGGGCGCTACTTGAACCAAGTCCAAGAATGCGAGTCCGATCTTGACTACTTAGCGTCTGCAAGCTCCGCAGTGAAGCCTGCTTTTCTCTTTGCCCTGCTCGAATCTGCGCTAGACCAGAGAATGCAAGAGGCCAATCGGAAGTGGATTGGATCATGGTGTCTGCGGTCTAATATCAGGACGGACGAGATTGAAGTTTTCATGGCTTTCCTTCGGAGCACATTACTGCCATGGGCGACGAGCGGATACTTATTTACCGCAACACTGAAACAGGCCAATGGAACCCTCAGGTGCGAGCACGGCGAAAGGCTGGCTACCTACGTCTCATCTGCATTGCTCAAGGACAGCCAAATGGCAAAGCACTTCATCGGAACAATTGCAGCCACTATACGAGCCAGACAGACTAACAGCTTTGCTTATTCCACAGTCTACCTTGTAGAAGGCATCGGACGTGCTCTCGACACCGACAGCACACTTCCAATTGACCTTTGTCATCTTGAGGACATACATGCTGCTGCAGGTTGGATTGGCCTTCCAGAAGTGGCGCGTGACCATCTGCTGGCCAGGACCTGGAAGATGTGCTCTATAGTCCAGCAGAGAACGCCTGAGGCTAATACAAATGCATTCCTAAGCAAGGCTGCGACCGACTGGAAAACGCTGCTTTCGAAGGCTGATTCTCTCGGCCCCGGGTCTTCTGTTCAGGTCGAAGGCTCAATCAGTGCACTATCACTAGCACCGTCGAAGCGAGATCTGAACGAGAGGAGCGCTCACCAGAAGTGCGCCGACTTATTGGGGAGTCTCGACACTTTACAGGTAGCGCAGGTAGAAGACCGCCTGGATGATATCTGGAGTGACCTTGAGTATCTTGAGTACCCCAAAGGTCTTTTGGCCGCCATACCGCTGGTGTTCATGAACTCAAAGTTGGTTGGCATGGCTTCCACTGCGCCAGATTCCTTCGTCGAATTAATCAAGAGCAAGATTGCTGCGCTTACACAGTTGGCTACAAGCAGATCTTATATGCTTCCTACGCTACTTGAGACACTTAGAGTTACAGTGCTAGCGAATCACATGTCTGCTTCACTTCTCGGTTCTGATGAGCTTGTTGCACATGTAGCGAGCCGTCCTCCCTCCGCGACAGTTGATGCTCAGCTTGAGGCCGCGGCGATTCCTGTCATACAAGGCATTTCTCCAGAGTTGCAAGCCTTTAACTACACTTTCTACTTCGGTCAGCCTGATGGGTACGGCATTGCGGTTCTCCTTGACCTTGTCTCTCGATTTCAAGCCATCGATATCAAGCTTGCACCAGAATTGTTCGACAAATTGCTTCAAAGATTCCTCAACCAGAAAACACCACCACCTACTGTGAGCGCATGGAAGAAAGTTTTGCAACTACAAGTCATGCTACTATGTGCTGAACAGCACGTCCCGTACATCAGCCTTGACGAGGCCAGAAAGGTTCTGAAAACCCTGCACTACGTTCTTGCTATCGAGCCATTGCCACGATACAGGTATCTCTTCGAATGGATGATCGCTCGCACGTACATTCACCATCCGCAACTCCGGTCGACAATCTTTGAGGAGCTATCGACCAAGGACCATCATGGCAATCCTAAATTCTTGGCTTCTTTGATGAAAATTGGAGTGAACATCGCGAAGACCGAAAGCTCCAGCGAAGACTTTGCACTACAGCTAGCGACTGTCTTTGTACCATTAGCGGCTTCCAGTAAAGTTGTCATCCGGCACGAGGCTCAGTGGCAATTTGCACCCCTTCTTGACCACGCTCGCGCGAAACATTGGACAATGATCACCCAAAGCTCGGCCTTCGAAGCACTCGACGGCTTCATTCGCAGTCTCGAACGGTACGACGACCCGCCTGTGGAGAGGACTATTGACAAATTCGACCCCGTCAACGATCACAATCTTACTCACTTGGTGGAAGGACCATGGTGGGGACTAGACAATGTCGAGCAGCGCCAGACTTCTCGCAAAGACTTTGTGTCTCTGTACGAACGTGACGATGCGAATGTCACCATTCCACCCTCCTGCATCCCTCTCGGTGACCCTCTGCCATCAGAAGGACGAGAAATTAACTCAACAAATCAACACACCATCGACCATGAAAGGCGCATGCTCCAAAACATTGACAACATCTCCCGTGCCCTTGGTTCAGGTGCCGCAGAACCCGACTCCGTAACCATTGCTCTGCAAACGAAAGGCGCAGGCTATCTCTCCAGCTCAAATCTCCGACAACGACATTCCAACCTCCTCGTGGTAGCCTCTCTGGTCGACAACCCGTACAACCTGGGCGGTCTCTCCCGCGTCAGCGAGATCTTCGGAGCAGGAGCTCTCTACCTCCCTTCGCCAACCGTGACTTCAAACAAAGACTTTCAGTCGGTGAGCGTAGCTTCGCATCTCCATATTCCACTCAAAGCACTTCTGGCGAAGGATCTGGAGAACTTTCTGGCGGAGAAGAAGCGAGAGGAAGGGTTTCGGGTTGTGGGGATTGAGCAGACCGATCGGTCAGTGTTGTTGGGAGATGAGGCATGTGTTCTGCCCGAGAAATGTATTTTGGTGATTGGCAGTGAAAGGGAGGGCATTCCAGCTATAGTGTTGAGCCTATGTGATCTGCTCGTGGAAATTCCACAGATAGGGATCACGAGAAGTCTGAATGTGCAGACCGCGGCAGGGATTGTGCTTTGTGAATATGCGAAGCAATTCAGGAAGAAGATGTGAGGGATTCGCGAAGAAAGGAAAAAGTGGTGAATAGGTATGGTCGTTCAAGAGCTGGGATTGGCTTGGCTTGGCTTATTGCGGTGGTATCACAATGACTAAAATACAGACAGTCCAACGCCTGGCTATGCGTTCTTTTTTGCTGCTCACAACACCCTTCTAGCCCCTTCGTATGCTTCTCCTAATAACTTACAGCGAATACAATGGCTTGAAGGTGAGCTGCCGTTGGCCGTAGCTGTACATTTCATCTTACATGTTCTTCTCCTCATCAACCGCGAACACTTTCGGTCATTCGCATCTCCTCCTTGCATCTCCACAAGGTACCATCCAATCCAAGCTGCAGTCATCTCCATTAATCAGCAGACCGCTTAGTCCAAGAGACGGGTGATGAGGCCAGTGGCAACTGTTCGTCCACCCTCACGTACGTTGAATCGCTGACCCTGCTCAATGGCAAGTGGCTTGTGGATCTCGCAGACCATTTCGACGTTGTCGCCAGGCATGACCATCTTGTTCTCAGCAGCCTGTTCTGAACCCTCGGGCCAGCTCAAAGCAGCGGCCTCATCGGCAGTTCGGAGAAAGAGCTGTGGCTTATAGTTGTTTGCGAACCCAGTGTGGCGACCACCTTCTTCCTTGGTAAGGACGTACATGGAAGTCAAGAACTTCTTGTGAGACTTGGCAGTGCCTGGCAATGCAACAACCATACCACGCTGGACGTCCTCACGCTTGACACCACGAAGGAGCAGACCGGAGTTGTCACCAGCTTGCGATTGGTCGCAGGACTTCTTGAATGTCTCAATGTCGGTGACCTTGGTCTTGATAGGGGTCTTGTTCTTGCCAACGAGCTCGAC
Source organism: Pseudocercospora fijiensis CIRAD86 (assembly GCF_000340215.1). Taxonomy (NCBI): domain Eukaryota; kingdom Fungi; phylum Ascomycota; class Dothideomycetes; order Mycosphaerellales; family Mycosphaerellaceae; genus Pseudocercospora; species Pseudocercospora fijiensis. The sequence continues at coordinate 3,563,997 of NW_006921533.1, forward strand.
TTCGGAATCCTTCTTGAGCACGCCACGCTCGACACGACCAGAGGCGACAGTTCCACGTCCTGGAATCGAGAAGACGTCCTCAACAGACATCAAGAATGGCTTGTCGAGGTCGCGCTCTGGGGTTGGGATCCATTCGTCAACAGCTGCGAGGAGATCATCGATCTTGGTCTCGCCAATCTCCTTTTCACGGCCCTCAAGAGCGCAAAGTGCGGAACCCATGATGATTGGGGTTTCGTCACCCTCGAAGCCGTATGATGAAAGCAGCTCACGCATCTCCATCTCGACGAGCTCCAACATCTCCTTGTCCTCAACAGCATCGACCTTGTTGACGAAGACGACGATTCTCTTGACGCCGACCTGGCGGGCGAGCAGCAAGTGCTCTCTGGTCTGTGGCATCTGTCCATCGGAAGCAGCGACGACAATTATGGCACCATCCATGGATGCAGCACCAGTAATCATGTTCTTGATGTAATCAGCGTGACCGGGACAGTCGACGTGGGCATAGTGGCGGTTGTCGGTTTGGTATTCGATGTGTGCGGTCGAGATGGTGATACCACGTTTTCGCTCTTCGGGCGCCTTGTCAATTGCGCCATAGTCGAGGAAGTTGGCATAGCCCTTCTCTGCTTGTCGCTTGGTGATGGCGGCCGTCAATGTTGTCTGGGTTTCCATCAGTACGGCATCGCGTTGTATTGCCCCTACAGAGCCGTGTATTCATTCATTGGCCATGGCCGTGGAGAATCGGTTCCGCATACCTTTCCGTGATCGACGTGGCCGATGGTACCGATGTTGACGTGCGGCTTGCTGCGCTCGAATACGGTGGCATATGTTCTCGCGGTGGCCGTTGCGGATGCGGCGAACTGGTACTGGGCGCTGTGCAGTGCGGTCTGGATGGGAGTTTGCGTGCGCAGGGCGCGAGAGGTGCGCATCAGCTTGGTAGCGAAAGACATGGTGGCACACTCTCTTCGCGCAGATGAAAAGAAAGGAAACAGGGATCAATGCAGACAGACAGACAGACGCGATACTCGACGCCGACGATATCGAATGCATATGCACTTGCATTTCACTTTTCGAAGCCGGAAACATTTCGCTTTCGCTTTCGCTTTCGTACCGTCTCGACAAAGTTGCCTCTCGCCAAAGAAGAAGCGAAGCGAAGCGAAGCTCTCCTCCGCTGCCAATAATAATGCAATGCGATGTAATGCGGAGTGACGGAGATGCCTTTCTCATAGAACACCACTCCTCTCCCCCGCTGCCTGCACACACACACCCTCCTCTCCTGCTCAAAAGGAGCCCTTGTCAATTCGACTGCAGTCCTATCGCACGAATCGGCCTGGCCTGGTGATCGTATCGATACGCTTCTGCCGAGGTCTTGTACCTCAGCTCACATGCGGCCAAACTAGGGTTAGCTAGAGCCTTTCACATAATACAAGCTGCTCTGTCTGTGCATATCCAATGCTTCTACAAACCGCTTGCAGGAGGTGGGCGACCGCTAGACCAGCAGCAATGCCTCTGCGAGCCAAGATCCTCAGCCCGGCCATGCAGCAGAGCGCTGCAAGATCAGTGCGTCTACTTGTCCGGCTACCATCCTTACGCAACTGACTGACCACAGCTCACGTAGTTCACTTCCGTCTCAGAAATCAAAGAACAGCCCGGCGACGAACCCAATGATGTCGTGTTCGCCAAACAAGGCGGCCTTCGAAGTGCCACCCTCAATCGACCAAAGAAGCTCAATTCGCTGAATGGAAGTATGGCACGGAAGATAATCCCACGTCTTGCGGAATGGAGTAGAAGTGAATTGGCCAGCGTGGTCGTGATCAAGGGTGAAGGAAGAGCTTTCTGTGCTGGAGGCGATGTGGCATGGCTCGCACAGAAGAACAGAGAAGGCAATAAGGGCCAGCAGGAGAGCAAGGACTACTTCGCTCTCGAATACAAGCTGGACCACCTTATCTCGACCTACAAGAAGCCATATGTTGCCTTCTTGGACGGCATAACCATGGGTGGAGGAGTTGGCCTATCGCTCCATGCACCCTTCCGGATAGCGACAGAGAACACAGTCTTCGCAATGCCCGAGACCACAATCGGCTTCTTCCCAGATGTCGGAGCTTCATTCTTCCTTCCTCGGATGGACGGACAGCTTGGTCGATACCTGGCGTTGACATCGGAACAGCTCAAAGGTCCGAACGTCTTCTATGCCGGCATCGCAACACACTATCTGCACTCTTCCTCGCTACCTGATCTCGAAGCACGACTCGCCGAACTGCAATTCAAGGACTACGAGACTCTCCAGCATCGCTACAAGATCATCAATTCCACCATCGAAGAGTTCGCAACCGGTCTTCCGCACGATCAGCCAATCTCTGCCCCGGTGGGCGGTAACATCCGGCTAGCCATCGATTACGTCTTCCAGCCAGCCCATGAAACTATCGAGAAAATTTTCCACGAACTCGATGATTATGCTAGCATGTTGGAAGGGTCACGAGGCTACCCTGAAGTGCCTGAGTGGGCGGCTAAGACCAAGAAAACCATTCTTCAGAGGTCTCCCACATCGGTCAAGGTTACTCTTAGACAACTCCAGAAGGGTCGTGGCTGGTCTATCGCCGAGACTTTCCGCAAGGAGCATGCTATTGCAGCTAGATTTATGGAGCATCCCGACTTCATCGAGGGTGTCACGGCTTTGTTGGTCGACAAACCAAAACGTACACCGAACTGGAGTCCTGACTCTCTAGATAAGGTGTCGGAAGCCGATGTCGACAGCTTCTTCACCCACCGAACGGAATTCGATCTGCTTGGCAAAGAAGCAGGAAGCTCAGAGATAGACTACAAGGAGTATCCACATGCTTGGATAGGTTTGCCGGCAGAGGTTTCAGTACAGGAGAAAGTGAAGGGCTGGTCGCGAGAGCAGATTTTAGACCACTTCGTCAAGCAGACCAATGGAAAGCAGGGTGTGAGAGAAAAGGTGAGCGAGATCTTGGACAGGAAGTCTCGAGATGAAGGCGGCAGGCTACAGTGGGTACAATAGACTTCGAAACTGCATCAATTCCAATTCCTTGTACAGAGGCAAGCAATTCAGGTGCTGCGCGACCAGAACGCTGAAGTAACATCGAGCCCCAGACAATGCCGCTCCATGATCTCCCAAACGCGTACAACCAACCAAACAACAACCAGGACTTCGACGGCTTAGAGGCGTTCAAATCGCCGTGCCGACCACGGTCTACTTATGGGACTCATGCAAATCTGCAGAAAGTCACTGCCATTCCAGGAGTTTCGTAATCTAGCTGATCGCCTAGACTGGAGCTATGAGGTGGTCGTGAGAGAAGAGATGGTAGGACACATGTCGAGGGGATGAAAGGGAGGGAGTTCGCTTTCATCAGTCTTATTATCGAATGAGTGTCAGCTTGTTATCATACACTGAATTAATATGATGAGTCGCTTCTCTTCACCAAGTCACCAACAAGTTGGCACCAACTTTGTGCACCTGGTCAGCTCCTAACCGCCAAGCACTTCATCAACAAGGAAGGATTTTTATCATGTTGTTATCTTTGCTGGGATCGTCTTGCTCTCCATATTGCATTGTGCAACATCAACAATAACCAATCCAACTTCCAAGCATTAGAATCTGCGTTCATCCGTCGCTCCGCAAGGATTCCGTGGCCACACAGGGGTCAAAGTTCAGAGCTCAGTCCAATTGTTGGTCCGATTTGAGATGGATCACTTTCCAATTATCAATGGCCCCATTTAAAGTCCTATATCAGCGTCCGAGCGCCTGACCTACCGTAGACTAGGGCCGTAGACCGTGAAGAGCGGCGGTCGGCGAAGATTATATACGCTTCCGCTCCGGCGCGTCTATACGTACCGCTTTATTTAGGCTATTGTTTTCTACCTCGCTATCGCCCTTCTAGCAAGTATTCTGCTATCGTTTCTATCTCTTCTAATAGCGCGTTATTACTTAATTATGCCTTTAATCTCTTCTAATACTATATTAATTACTAATTACCTCGGAGGTACTAGGGATAGCGATATACTCGCGTCGTAGGCTTAGGGTAACTTCGCGCTTAGTATAGATTGCGACGATAGCGCGGTTAGAATCGCTAACTTATTAATAGAGGAGGAAGAAAGGGACGATTCGGTCGATTCTAGTAATAAAAACGCGTTAGATTCCTTAAACTACCGCCGCCCTCGCAAGTCTCGAGTTCTAGTAAAGCTCGAGTCGTACTACGCGTCCTTACCGTATATCGATAACCTACGCTAATAGCGCGAACGAGCTATTCTTTACGGCTTCGACGACTCGTTTAAAGTGCCGGCAAAACAATAGTATATACTATTACTATATATTAATAATATATAGGTAAAGAATATAGACTACGTCGAGAAGAGTAGGTTAGAAACAACGCGTTATATATACCGCTTTCGTAAGCAACTATACTAGAAGTCGGATAAGACTAAAGGGCGTAGTTTGCGGCCGTTTAATAAGAAGATTGAGCGCGCGTAGGGTTGTCCTATTTCTATAAAGGTCTGTACTATATATAGCGAAGATAAGACTACTAGCGAGTAAGAGATTATCGCGTATCGAGTTTAGCGTATAAGTCGCGAGGATTACTCGGACTACTACTAGCTAGATAACTTCGACCTCTTCCGCTAGTATAGCGCGTTATTAACTGCCGTAGGGTACGAGGTATACTATAGATATAAGCCGAGTACGGTATAGAAGACGTTAAAGGCTTAGTACGACCTAGCGGCGAATACGCTATTTAAGGCCGCCGGCGGCAATTTTATAATAAAATACGACGTATTAAATTCTAGTCGCGCCTTCCGGAAGGTATATAAGGATAGAAGGCTCGGCGGCGCGTCGCTAGTATAGCAAATATAGAAAGAAGATATATACGAGTAGTATTAATAAGGTTAGTTAATCTTATTATTATTATTAAGTTAGACGTAGAGTTAGAAGAAGAGCTATACGGGCCGTCGCGGCCGCGTATCCGGACTCCGATTAACTAATAGATCGACTTAGAATCTAGCCTAACTCATCCCCTCGACTAAGGAAGATATTAGACTAAATAGAAGACTAAAAAAGCTAGAATAGCAAAGAATCTCTATACTTTGAAGTTCTTCGCTTAAAACGGAAGCGCCGTAGAGCCTTAGCTTCGAGCTAATTAAGAATTTTAGAAGCTACGGTAACATCTCGGTCCGGCTTCTAGCGCGCCTTAGTAAGCCCGAACCCTAAATCTCAGATTCCGCTAGATTCTTGTTTATTTTGATTCTAGTTTTTTATTATAACAACTGCTAATACATTATTATAGAAGGGCTATTTTCCGAAAACATAGAAGCCGTACGCCAAATTAATAAAGAGACTACCTGCGGCGTCGTATATACGAGCAAAACTAGTATAGAACTACTTAAAGCCTATCGTACGATCGCGTTTATAGACGCGACGTATAAGACTAATTACCTAGGTTAGTTCCTTTATACTATTATAGTAAAGGATAAATATAGCATTTCTCGTACGGCGGTATATATGCTTTTACCTACTAACGACGGCGATATTGTAGCGGAGTTTTTACGCACTATAAGCAGGTAGATAGGCGGTGTTTAGATACCTAAATTCCTCCTTATAGACGACTCGGCCGCCGAGCGACGCGTAGTCCGAATAGCGTTTCTAACGATAATATACCTACTATACTATATTCACGTTTAGCGCACTATCGATAGACGCTTTAGCGCGAAGATCTACTAAGAGATACGTAAACACCTTCGCGCCGCCGTTATCTATCGCCGCTCGCTCGAAGGCGCGAAAGAATTACTCTAAGCCGCTATCGATAGCCTCCCTCGAAATAGCGACTACGACTCTAACTATACGTATTTAGTATAAAACTTCGGTAGCGATATTCGCCTTTAGGCTAACTATTATCGCGTCTATAATATACCTACTATTATCGGACAATATAAGGATACGAATATAAACGAGAGCTTCTATACGTATATTAAAATAGACGGTAATAAGTTACTAATAGCGGCGGACTTCTTACTAAAGGGCGTCGCTATTTATACGATATAGGAAGGCGAGTTGCGAGAGCTTCGCTCGGAAATCGCAAGTAAGCGATAGGTATTAAATGTATATCTACTCGCGCGCGGCGACGACGAGGAGCTCCGAATATAGCTTCTACGCCTGCCGTAGCCTATTTAACGTAAGATTAGTGCTAAGATTAATCGCGTTCTCGACAAATCCGTATACTACGACCCGAAGCCGTTATCGAGTAAGGTAGTAGGTACGCTTACCTACGACTATAAATTCTTCCGCTAATATCGCATTCTTTACGCTAACCTCTAGCACTATTATATTATACTTAGACGCGTTATTATTAAAGATCAATACTAGTAATAATAGGTAAATATATTCGTAGGACGCGCTCTCGAGGTCTACGAAGAAGACGCTTCTAAGTCTATAGTAGTACAAACCGAGGATACCGAGGCGGCGGCGGCGTACGCGCCTACCTATCGACTAAACGTACGCGAAGTGCTTACTAACGCGTACGAGTTAATCTTCTAACTTAAGCGCTTATATAACTAATAAGGTATAGACGAGAACGATAAGGAGCGCGAAGTTATTATCTCTAAGATACTAATAGTCTTCTACGATAGCGGCGATAATATTAGGAAGGGCTTTACTAACCTTGTTCTTACTTACTTTAAGAATACGCATCCGGACGCGATTCTAATACTAATATAGCGACCGCAACTATTATAAGCGCTATTGCTAGCCGACCTATTATCGACTTATTGTCTACCTTCGAAGGCGCCGCCGACCGACGCGATAACTAAGAAGCGTAAAGGTAAGAGCGTAGATAATAATAATAGCGGTAAGAAGCCGAAGAAGTCGAAGAAATAGGTAGAAAAATAGGTAGAGTAAGAACACGTACCCGAGCGAATACTAGCAGCGTCTCTTTACTAAAATTTTAGTAAAGAAGCGCCGCTAGTAGTTCTAGGCGGTATCGACGCGTTTTCTACGTGTTTTTCTTCAAATTCTGCCGTAGCGGAGGTAACTAGTAGCTATTCTATACCTCTACCGATAATACCGGCGTTAAATAGGTAGTAATACGCGCCTGCGAGCGCGATATAGGTCTATAGTAGTATACCTTATATACCGCCGCCCTCTAATATATATTAACGTTATTAAAATAGCGATAATTAGCTATAATCGCTAACAATACCTCGAATTTCGCTATACCGCTGTTTTGCTAACAAACTTTAGCTTTATTTTTAGTAATATAATCCGTATCTATTAGTAGAGATACTAGGGTCGTTAAAATCTATTAAAATAGTGCGAAATCTATTAAATTGCGACCGTACGACCTCTCGTTCGCGATATTTAGTATACTAGCGGAAATCGCACTACTACTACTACTACTACTACCTTAACCTATATACCGTCGACCTAGTAATAGCGACGCGCGGCGACGGCGAGATTACGTTTTCTATAGTTACGTATACTACGGAGCGGACTTCTACATCTTACCGAGTCCGCTACGGCAGGCTGAGCCTATTCTTAGTGGGTTAGGCGCTCGGACGCTGATATGGGACTTTAAATGGGCCCTTATCAATCGCGAGCGCGTGCAGAAAGACCAACGGAAAATTCACGCTCTGTTGTGTTCTGCTACCTTCTGCTACCGTCTGATTATTGTGCAAAGCATTCTCCTCTTCGCTTTGCTTGCGTTGTCACCGGATTCCTCTGTACAGTGTGTACACTTGATCACATTCCCTATCCGCTTTGCCCTCCCCAGACGTACGTTGTGCGGCTGCTACGCGAGACGCGTGCTTACGAATTAGCCAATCTGGAAGCGGTCAGATATCGAGAGTCTTCCACAACGAGCACTATTCCATTCTCCTCCATGTCGTAGACAAACATTATACACCCAGGACAGTTCGGTCTACATCCGTTCGCTCTGTGCCGTTTGAGCGGTATACAGCGTCAATTCCTGCATTCCATGAGCCGTGACAGCTACGCCTGAATCGCGACAGGTCCGCAGGCCGTCGACACTGGACGACGAAGCAAGGGCAAAGAAGTTGGCTTGCAGGAAGAATGAGCACAGATCATCCACAACAAGATCCATAGACACCAACGCCAAGATTATGAAGCGGAACAAGAATATTGTTCATGGAGCAGCAACGAAGACGACAGCTAACAGACCGCCACTTGGCCCTGCGTCGAACCCAAACATCCAACCGGCGCATCAAGTCGTCGACCTGACCAAAGCCGGAAGTGCACAGCCTGTCAAACGTGCTTCGCGGTCCACAGACCAGGAAGTGATTGATAGAAGATCTTCGATGGCCGGGTCTACTTCGAACGAGGTCATGTTGACCAAAGTCAAGGAGCCACTGCAGCGCTTTCCTGCTCCTAACGGGCCACAGCAAGACCGTACTTCGGATTTGCCCAAGAAGAAGCGGCGCCTGAGCGACACAGCGCCTTCGGTAGATAGACGGCGTGTCCGGTCGCGACCCTTGTCTCCCACAACCCCGGCACAAGAGGCCAGAGTCGTGCTTCACGATCTATCTCAGCAGTTGTTGTCGAACGATGAGCATGCTACCCTAGAGGCTCGGAGACTAGACCCAGATGGTCCAGTGAATCAGAATTACAAGATGCTGGTGCGCTGCCGACGATCACTTGTCAAGATGGTGACAGAAAGCGAGCAGCATGAGCAAAAGATTGAAGCTCTCGAGAACGATCTAGCTGATGCACAAATAGCGTCCGCTGAAGTGCTGGCGAAGCAGCAGCGGGCTTTGGGTGAGCACAACAAAGCTCGAGAGGCGGAAATCACGGCTCTAGAGTCGACAGCTGCTGCTAGCGATTCTCTCGTGCGCGAGGTCGAAGATCTCCGACGAGATCTTGCATCAAGAGAGTCTATGATCATTGAGCGAGAGGCTATTATCAAGCAGCGAGACAGCACTATCAGAGAATATGAAGAGGCAGCACAGTACTGCGATAGACTCCAGCTTGACATTTCGACGCTCACGAAGAAGTCGAATGAGTTGACTTCGCGGAATGAGAGGCTGGCCATGGAAAACAAAGCACTTGACGAAACGGCGACGGCAAGTCTGAAGACTGTTGAAACACTCAAGCTGCAACTGGCCTCGGTCAAGACTTCAGCCTCGAATCTTGAACAAGAGAAGGCCGAGTGGGCAGATCTTAAAGACAGGATCGAGATGAACTTGAAGGCCAAAGAAGCGGTCATTCGTAATCATGCAAGGCGGATGTCTGCGAAAGATACAGAATTGCTTGACTTGCGTCAACAAATCAGAGCATCTGCAGCTGGTTGCAAGAAAATGGTTGGGGAGAAGGAGGAGGAGATGGCCAGGCTGAAAGGTGAAAAGGACAAGGCTGTGACCAATCTGCGCAGGAACGAAGCAACGCGAACGTCACAGCTGCAGAAGCTGAAGGAAGAGCACGAGCGCAGTCTTGCAGAGCTGCGACGGCAAATCGAAGACATCACCCGTCGGCTGCGGAGTACGATGGATGAAAAGGAAAAGCTGGCCCGCCACATGGACGAATTGAAGCAGCAGCACGGCCAACAAATTGACAGGCAGAGACGCGCTGAGCGGGGTCGTGACGCGCTTGCTGTGGTGGTGCAGCGCGACGGTCAGCTGATCACTGCCAAGAGCCAGCAGATTCGGGCGTTAGTCGTTGAGAAATGCCGCTTCAAAGGTGAGCTCGAAGCAGCGCAGGTTGAGTTGAGGGCGCGTCAACGAGACAGCGCTCTCCACGCCACGACAACGAATGCTGCAACAATCAAACTCGCGGCTTTGGAAAGAGAGCGCGACCAGAGCCGGCAAGCGACGGAGCAGAAACAGCATGAGCTCGCACGACTCCACGCGCGATTTTCTGCGCAGAGTGGCGCATTGGTCGCATTGGAGAAAAAACTGGTCGATGAGCAACACAGCAGAAACCGCGATTTGACCCGGCTCAACGAGAAATTGCAGGGGAAAGATGGCGAGGTGCAGATGTTGCACGGGCTGCTCAGAAAGAACGAGGAAGATGGACGCCAGGCCATACAAAGCTTGCAAGCCACCGCAAATCAACTGGCCCACACTCTGCAAGCTCGACACCATGCGCTCGTCTCGCTGCATTCGCAATTGCAGTGTCTTCTGAAGCAGAGGGACGACACCATCTCGGACCTGGAATCCAAGCTTCGTAGCTCGTCCGCTGTCGATGCCGAGAAGCAGCTAGTAGAAGCCAGGAAGCAGGTGCAACAGAGCGCTGCAGAACTCAATTGTGCAACTGCCAAAGTGCGATATCTGGACTCGCAGCTCACTGCTGTGAAAGATGAATTGGAGCATGTCAGACGCCAGCTGGTTGATGCTCAGCGCGAAGGGACGGAATCGAAGAATCTCAAGTCGGACCTCGAGTCACAGCTTTCAAGCACCAGCAGCGACTGCGAGCGTCAACAAAAGAAGCTGTTGGAGCTTACTGAGTACAGCGAGAGGCTTGGCAAGAGGCATGAAGACTGTGAGAAGGAGCTTGAGCGTGTCAGCTGCGAGCTCAAACGCACCCGCGCTGAAAATTCCTACCTCGATCGGCGTTTGGAGGAGAGTACCACGGCCGTGATGAAGTTGGAAAAAGAGCTGGGCGATGAGAGAAAATGTACGGAAGACTGGAAACGACTTTCCACCGCCTCAAAGCCAAAAATCGTCGATGCAAGTACACAAGCCACGACCACTCTATCCATGAAACGCTCTGAGCGGACGGTGGCCTGCCAGACGGAACCTCCGAAGCCAACGATCAAAACATGTCTACCCACAGCTACTGCATTGTCACAGCTTCCAACACCCGCCAGTCCGTTGGCTCCACCAAGCTCATCGATTCCTTTGACTCGCAGAGCCTCCAACATGTCCATGCATAGTGCTCGACCGTTCAATCCACCATCAGGACCTAAAGGACGGAGTGCTGAAGAGCGGGTCGCAGGAGATCGATATCGACCGGCAAGATCTGATCGAAACCATGAAAAATTTTGCGTGTTGGAAGACGATCACCATGGTCCCTGTAATGGAATTTCGGGTTCTAGTGTTCATGGGAGAAGTCGCAGTGCCTACTGGGCAGCTCCGGAAGGGCGCGGTTTTGCGATTCGCGGACGAGCTCACGATTTCTACAGGCCATAATCCGTGAGTTGCGAGGAGCGAGACTGTTGTCTTATGCTCATAATTGTACATATGATACCCTGTTGTATTTATATACCAAAGTCTTGCTTCGCCCATATTGGGCAAGCATACACTTTTTGGAAGTGGGTCGTTTCATACGCCACTCTCCGCTTCTGATTCGCCAATCAAATGCCGGTCTCTGTGCAAGGAAATGGAACCCATCGACATCCACCTCCCCGTTGACATTGAGCCGAAGCCAAAGTGGGCTATGTGAGCGGGGTGGTCGTCGCCAGAAAAGTAAAAGAAAAAATCTCATCCTTTCACAGTATCTCTTTGTGAACTTTCAGTACTTTTGTGCCACCAAGGTACAGTAGCACGGGAACACGTTACTGCACAAACTTCGGCACTATGGCTGCGGGTACGCCTCCCAGGAATCCACCGTTCCGGGCCGAGCACATTAGTTCCTTGCTACGTCCGGATGAACTGGTTCAAACGCGCTATGCGGGCCCATTTAAAGTCCTATATCAGCGTCCGAGCGCCTAACCTACTAAGAATAGGCTCAGCCTGCCGCAGCGGACTCGGTGAGATATAGAAGTCCGCTCCGTAGTATACGTAACTATAGAAAACGTAATCTCGCCGTCGCCGCGCGTCGCTATTACTAGGTCGACGGTATATAGGTTAGGGTAGTAGTAGTAGTAGTAGTAGTGCGATTTCCGCTAGTATACTAAATATCGCGAACGAGAGGTCGTACGGTCGCAATTTAATAGATTTCGCACTATTTTAATAGATTTTAACGATCCTAGTATCTCTACTAATAGATACGGATTATATTACTAAAAATAAAGCTAAAGTTTGTTAGCAAAACAGCGGTATAGCGAAATTCGAGGTGTTGTTAGCGATTATAGCTAATTATCGCTATTTTAATAACGTTAATATATATTAGAGGGCGGCGGTGTATAAGGTATGCTACTATAGACCTATATCGCGCTCGTAGGCGCGTATTGCTACCTATTTAACGCCGGTATTATCGGTAGAGGTATAGAATAGCTACTAGTCACCTCCGCTACGGCAGAATTTAAAGGAAAATACGTAGAAAACGCGTCGATACCGCCTAGAACTGCTAGCGGTACTTCTTTACCAAAATTTTAGTAAAGAGGCGCCGCTAGTGTTCGCTCGGGTACGTGTTCTTACTCTACCTATTTTTCTACCTATTTTTTCGACTTCTTCGGCTTCTTACCGCTATTATTATTATCTACGCTCTTGCCTTTGCGCTTCTTAGTTATCGCGTCGGTCGGCGGCGCCTTCGAAGGTAGATAATAAGTCGATAATAGGTCGGCTAGTAATAGCGCTTATAATAGTTGCGGTCGCTATATTAGCATTAGAATCGCGTCCGGATGCGTGTTCTTAAAGTAAGTAAGAACAAGGTTAGTAAAGCCCTTCTTAATGTTATCGCCGCTATCGTAGAAGACTATTAGTATCTTAGAGATAATAACTTCGCGCTCCTTATCGTTCTCGTCTATACCTTATTAGTTATATAAGCGCTTAAGTTAGAAGATTAACTCGTACGCGTTAGTAAGCACTTCGCGTACGTTTAGTCGATAGGTAGGCGCGTACGCCGCCGCCGCCTCGGTGTCCTTAGTTTGTACTACTATAGACTTAGAAGCGTCTTCTTCGTAGACCTCGAGAGCGCGTCCTACGAACATATTTACCTATTATTACTAGTATTGATCTTTAATAATAACGCGTCTAAGTATAATATAATAGTGCTAGAGGTTAGCGTAAAGAACGCGATATTAGCGGAAGAATTTATAGTCGTAGGTAAGCGTACCTACTACCTTACTCGATAACGGCTTCGGGTCGTAGTATACGGATTTGTCGAGAACGCGATTAATCTTAGTACTAATCTTACGTTAAATAGGCTACGGCAGGCGTAGAAGCTATATTCGGAGCTCCTCGTCGTCGCCGCGCGTAAGTGGATATACATTTAATGCCTATCGCTTACCTGCGATTTCCGAGCGAAGCTCTCGCAACTCGCCTTCCTATATCGTATAAATAGCGACGCCCTTTAGTAAGAAGTCCGCCGCTATTAGTAACTTATTGCCGTCTATTTTAATATACGCGTAGAAGCTCTCGTTTATATTCGTATCCTTATATTGTCCGATAATAGTAGGTATATTATAGACGCGATAATAGTTAGCCTAAAGGCGAATATCGCTACCGAAGTCTTATACTAAATACGTACAGTTAGAGTCGTAGTCGCTATTTCGAGGGAGGCTATCGATAGCGGCTTAGAGTAATTCTTTCGCGCCTTCGAGCGAGTAGCGATAGATAACGGCGGCGCGAAGGTGTTTACGTATCTCTTAGTAGATCTTCGCGCTAAAGCGTCTATCGATAGTGCGCTAAACGTGAATATAGTATAGTAGGTATATTGTCGTTAGAAACGCTATTCGGACTACGCGTCGCTCGGCGGCCGAGTCGTCTATAAGGAGGAATTTAGGTATCTAAATACCGCCTATCTACCTACTTATAGTACGTAAAAACTCCGCTACAATATCGCCGTCGTTAGTAGGTAAAAGCATATATACCGCCGTACGAGAAATGCTATATTTATCCTTTACTATAATAGTATAAAGGAACTAATCTAGGTAATTAGTCTTATACGTCGCGTCTATAAACGCGATCGTGCGATAGGCTTTAAGTAGTTCTATACTAGTTTTGCTCGCATATACGACGCCGTAGGTAGTCTCTTTGTCAATTTAGCGTACGGCTTCTATATTTTCGGAAAATAGCCCTTCTATAATAATATATTAGCAGTTGTTATAATAAAAAACTAGAATTAAAACAAACAAGAATCTAGCGGAATCTAAGATTTAGGGTTCGGGCTTGCTAAGGCGCGCTAGAAGCCGGACCGAGATATTGCCGTAGCTTCTAAAATTCTTAATTAGCTCGAAGCTGAGGCTCTACGGCGCTTCCGTTTTAAGCGAAGAACTTTAAAGTGTAGAGATTCTTTACTATTCTAGCTTTTTTAGTCTTCTATTTAGTCTAATATCTTCCTTAGTCGAGGGGATAAGTTAGGCTAGATTCTAAGTCGATCTATTAGTTAATCGGAGTCCGGATACGCGGCCGCGACGGCCCGTATAGCTCTTCTTCTAACTCTACGTCTAACTTAATAATAACAATAAGATTGACTAACCTTGTTAATACTATTTGTATATATCTTCTTTCTATGTTTGCTATACTAGCGACGCGCCGCCGAGCCTTCTATCCTTATATGCCTTCCGGAAGGCGCGACTAGAATTCAATACGTCGTATTTTATTATGAAATTGCCGCCGGCGGCCTTAAATAGCGTATTCGCCGCTAGGTCGTACTAAGCCTTTAACGTCTTCTATACCGTACTCGGCTTATATCTATAGTATACTTCGTGCCCTACGGTAGTTAATAACGCGCTATACCGGCGGAAGAGGTCGAAGTTATCTAGCTAGTAGTAGTCCGAGTAATTCTCGCGACTTATACGCTAAACTCGATACGCGATAATCTCTTACTCGCTAGTAGTCTCATCTTCGCTATATATAGTATAGACCTTTATAGAAACAGGATAACCCTATACGCGCTTAATCTTCTTATTAAACGGCCGTAAACTACGCCCTTTAGTCTTATCCGACTTCTAATATAGTTGCTTACGAAAGCGGTATATATAACGCGTTGTTTCTAACCTACTCTTCTCGACGTAGTCTATATTCTTTATCTATATATTATTAATATATAGTAATAGCGTATACTATTGTTTTACCGGCACTTTAAACGAGTCGTCGAAGCCGTAAAGAATAGCTCGTTCGCGCTATTAGCGTAGATTATCGATATACGGTAAGGACGCGTAGTACGACTCGAGCTTTACTAGAACTCGAGACTTACGAGGGCGGCGGTAGTTTAAGGAATCTAACGCGTTTTTATTACTAGAATCGACCGAATCGTCCCCTTTTTCCTCCTCTATCGATAAGTTAGCGATTCTAACCGCGCTATCGTCGCAATCTATACTAAGCGCGAAGTTACCCTAAGCCTACGACGCGAGTATATCGCTATCCCTAGTACCTCCGAGGTAATTAGTAATTAATATAGTATTAGAAGAGATTAAAGGCATAATTAAGTAATAACGCGTTATTAGAAGAGATAGAAACGATAGCGGAATACTTACTAGAAGGGCGATAGCGAGGTAGAAAACAATAGCCTAAACAAAGCGGTACGCGTAGACGCGCCGGAGCGGAAGCGTATATAATCTTCGCCGACCGCCGCTCTTCACGGTCTACGGCCCTGGTCTACGGTGGGTCAGGCGCTCGGACGCTGATATGGGACTTTAAATGGGGCCCGCTATGCTGTAGCTGATGGATCTAAGAGGCCTGAGGATTTGGTCCCAGTGGAGCAGAAGGCCATCAATGATGTCGTCAAGCTCCAGCAGGATTGCGGCATTCACAGCATTACCAATGGCGAGTACTCGCGGCATCAGTTCTGGGGAACGTTCATGGAGACCCTCAATGGCATGGAGGAGATCAACTTGAGAGAAGGCGGCTACGATCAATCCATCTTCCGCATGTACGCCCCGGATGTCAAGTCCTTTCTGCATGCGAAGACCATTCCAAACCAAGTCACCGTGGCCACTGGAAAACTGTCGCATACGGGAAAGTCGACCTTCTTGCCTGAGTTGAAGTATCTTCAGAGCATTCTGCCAAAAGAGGACCATTACAAGATCAAGCTCACTTTGACCAGTCCTTCGTGGTATCACTTCCGATATGGTCCCAAGAAGGCTTACACCAAGGGAACATACAACAATGATGACGAGTACTTTGCCGATCTTGCGCGAGCTTATCAAACCGAGCTCAAGATTCTGTATGATGCTGGCTTGAGGAATGCTCAAGTCGATGACCCGAATCTTGCGTACTTTTGCTCGGAAGCCATGTTGAAGGGCTGGGAGGAGGATCCGGAGAACTTCCAGACTGCGGACGAGCAGCTTGATGCTTATATCAAGTTCTACAACGTAAGTTTTTCCTAACCAGTCATCAACTGTTCACCCTTTTTCGACAAGCACTGATTTCTGTGTGCAACTTCCAGGCATGCTTCCAGCGACCGGCAGACTTTCACCTCGGCATCCATCTCTGCCGTGGCAACTACCTAGGATCCAAGCACTTCTCCGAGGGTGCATACGACGCCATTGCTCGGAAACTGTTCAACGATCTCGATGTGACTACATACTACTTGGAATACGACACACCGAGAGCAGGAGGTTTCGAGCCACTCAAGTACTTGCCCAAGAACAAGAATGTCGTGGTGGGCGTCGTGACCTCCAAATTCCCGGAGCTGGAAGAGCAAAAGGAAATGGTCGACCGAGTCTACAAAGCTGCCGACTACATCGCCGAAGGATCGGGACAGACTCGGGACCAAGCTCTCAATCAATTGAGTGTCTCGCCCCAGTGTGGATTTGCTAGCCATGCCGAGGGCAATTCTTTGGGTTACGAGGATATGAGGAAGAAGCTGCAGTTGGTGAGGAGGATTGCTGACGAGGTCTGGCCTGGTCAGCCATAGACTCGTTTTTTGAAATTTTGGGATGGCGTTTGGTGCATACTACAGGCTTCAACAGCACCTGGACTATGATACCCATCTTCAACCGGTTGTATAGTGCCAATGAAAAAGTTTGACTGAATCATTCTCTACAAAGCTGCTAACATTCCCGATGTATTGTGGCATCCAAGGTACTCGAACCGCTGCTGCTCAGGTTTGAGCACCTCATATGACCTCGTGGAATAATCGCAATGACACATTATGTTGAAGCTCGGCAGCATAGTCGAGGAATCCACCAAAGATATTCAAATGAGTCTTGTGCTGCTTGCTCCAACCCTCCGACGATTTGAGGTCGTCGAAGTATGAGAGACCGAACGTGCGCTCCGTGATTTCACCTGGGGTTGTTTTGTGCATGCAATCCATGAAGCGATTTGAGATGCAGCCCACCTCTTCTCCTTCGTCTCGGAGGAAGTCCATTCCTCGTACAAGGACAGGCTTTGGTGGCTCAAAACCTTACCGCAATCCTATGCGACCCGACAACAATGCAAAGGACGCAGAGCAAAAAGAGATCGCGGTCGATGCCTCAGAGTTTCATATTGAAGGAGGTTATAAGCCGTTGCTTGGTCGGGCGAAGTCGCTGAGGAAGAAGCCGGCTCCGCACCCATTGCTACAGCGTCTGAGCACTTCGGAGTGAAAGAGCGCTAATGCATTCCAGGGTGTCGCAACCCTTGCTTAGCGGCACCGCCTTCTATACAAGGTATAGTGAGAGCCGGTGTTAGAAGCCAATCAGCTCGATTATTAGGAACGTCAGTCTTCTAGCTGAAGGTGGTGACGATTGGGGTTAAGAAGGAGGGTGTTGTAGAAGCCGTGTAGAAGGCAGATTGAAGACTGAATATGGACAACTGTAGACAACCAAGTGAGCGCTATCTACCACTGTGTTTGACCGCCATCGGCGTCAATCACTGCTTGACAACGAGCCGGCATACTGTTGACCCATTCTTGGACCAATTCCATGCTTATCTTGTGGTATTCTTCGACAATTGCTAGCTGAAGGGCACGGCCAGTAGGCCTGTCTCTGCGGCGCTCAATCGCTTGCTTGATCGCTTGCCATAGGTTCTCAATTGGGTTCAAATCAGGTGATGAAGGTGGCCAGTTGTCCATAACAATGATGCGGCGAGCTCTTAGCTGGTTGATTGTGTATTCAGCCTTATGTGCAGGCGCCGAGTCTTGCTGGAAGAGTGCTGTTCTCAAGTGCAAGGCAGGCTCAAAATCGAGAGGGTGTTGTTGGTTAGCAATAAGGCCATTCATGCGACTAATCTCGTCTTGAACGATTGGCAAGACCTTCTGACAATAAGACTCTTTGTTAATATTGCCCCATGTCTTATCCCATAGCAGGAGTGGTCCTTTGCCGCCAATGCCACTAATACAGGCCCATATCATCTAGTGTGGAAGGCGTTGGAAACGAGGCCTCGAACAGCAGTCTTGGTTGCGCTCACCAACCCTTCGAGTAACAAAGAGCCTCTCGTGTGATCCATTGCGGACAGCACACTCGTCGCTCCATAGAACGTTGGCCCAGTCTTCTTTAGTAAAGTGTTGGTGGAATTGAGCCTATTCGAGGCGTAGGCGTCGAATTCGGTCGTTATGGAAGGGTCGAGGGCGTGCAACGCAGCGACGGTATCCATGCCTTCTACAGATACGAGAGATAGTTGAAGGACTGCAAGTCAAGCTAAGCGAGTCTCTGACTTCCTGATAAGTCATACGACGAGTTGTAGTATTCTGAGTGATGTAATTAACGATGAGGCGCTCTTGGTTGTCTGTATAGAGCCTGCGGCCGCGTCGTCGAGTAGGTGCGTATGCGAGGACAATCTCTCGAGGAAGGGGGCGCGAATAGTCGAAATCGTCGAACTCGACACGGTGGGCTCGGCAGCGCCTAGGGGTGAACGGCTCATGAACAATGCGATGAATGGTCGACAATGCCCTTCGAGACCACTCTGAGATGTAAATAAGCGGCCATTTGGCTATTCGGTGCAGTTGTTTGATGGTGGTGCGTAGTTTGTATGGAAGCACGGCTCGGCGATAGACCTGCTGTTCGGTGGTTTGCTGGGTCGCGATTTCGTACGTTGGCAATGGCCCTGGCGGTCCAAAAAGAAGGGAATTAAGGCTCGGTAGAGTTAACTGACCAGAAGGACGATTTGCAAGTGGTGTAGCAGGCAGTGTCGGGTGCAATAAATCAGTGTGTTGTATCGATGGAAATGGCTGATTACTTTGGAAGGAGGTGTTGGAAGAAGCTGGCGCCCCGCCTTCGGAGCTTTGATTCCGATCCAATAGGAATCGCCGGGTGCGCGGGCTGATCCGTACCGAGGTTGAGTCATCATCTGAAGATTGATCTTCTTGTTCAGTCAAGTCGAGAACCTTAACCTGTGGACGACGTATTTGGCTTAGAAGGTGCTGCTCATGCTCGCGCTGCTCTCGAAGTTGCAGCTCCGACTCATCATATTCCGGCGGACGGTCGTAAACAGGTGGTGGAACAGATGGCGTACGATCACGCTGGTGGACGTGGAATCGATGGTTTAGAGGGTTGTTGAACTGAGGAACGTGAGGGCGACGAGATTGCGATAGCGACGACGACAACTGCGACAGAGCCGGCCTCAACAGTGGACTTCCAGACCGATAAGGCAATGGAGCTGGATCGAATGCCGGTATTGAATTGAGTAAACGGATTGAGGGCATAACTGATGCTGAAGGTGTTGGACTTCTATTAGCAACGTCGGAAAGCAGGCGCAACTACGCTCTGTCTTCCTCACCTTGTTCGAGGGCTTCAAGCAGAGCTGGACGGCGCCAGTCTGGTGGACGGTATACCTCTGGAAGATTGGCATATCGTTGATCGCGAAGAGCCGGCGCACCACGAGTGCGAATGGCGCTAGAACAGCCTCTAGTGCGGCCATACTGCGCGTGCCACTCGTCGGTGTGAGTACACGGCATTGTAGAGGAACGAGAGAGAAGCTGACTATTCAGTAGGGGAGTCTACACATACAAACACCACCGAATACACCCATTTATCGCCGACCGCTCCTCCGCGCCTCCTCTGCAATCACACACTCGAATACCATTGATCCAGCATGGACCCACTCCTAATCACACAATGACCTTCAGCTCACTTCCAAATCACTCCTTCTTCCTTTCTTCAACATTGCAAAAGGCTCATAAAATGATATATCATTGAATCTACTGAAAGATGGTCTCTTTATACCCTGGATAGTGCCTACACGTGATTTCTAAGCCCTCCAGTCGGAGGAATTGATAGCCAAGCCTTCCCATGGGCACCATGCTTAGCCGCGGCGCTAACACCTCGATTTGGTGTAGAACACTGCAATTAGCGGTGCCGGAAGTGCCTATATTATGCACCTTCCAGGGCTCCGGACGCTAACTTTCACTCCGATGTGCTCAGACGCTGTAGCTGTGAGGGCAAAGTCTATGCGAGCTGCCCCTGGTAGACGAAATGCAGACCGATCTGACGACTCTCTTTCTGCCATCTATACCCACCGAGAGACCACAACATCGCTTTCGGGAAAAGCTGCACTCATGAAATACCTCGAGTTCGCCGGAACACCGCCTCGAGGCACCAGGAGCATGCTCGAGACGAGGCTCGCCTAAAGTGCCCGAGCTCGCTTGCGGGGTCGTGCGCATTCGTGGGAAAGGCTGCGGTTGTGCCTTATATCAGCATCGCCACTGTTTGCCCAAGGTTTTGCTAAGAACAGCCTCGTTCTCTACATGTCAAGTCGAATTTGATATCACTTCACGAGCAACCAAGATGACCAGCCTCTCCACTAAGCTCGCTGAGCGCGAAGCTCAAGGGACACCAATTCAAGTCGGATTGATCGGGGCCGGAAAATTTGGTTCGATGTTGTAAGTGTGAGAGCAATGTAGCCAGGCTATATTCCGCTAAGGATGATATCAAAGTATATCTCAATCCCATCGTACTCCAGGCATGCGGCTAGCTGCAATTGCGGATCTCTCGGCAGAGCGAGCAGTCGCAGCTTTGGAACGGACTGGTTATCCAAAAGAACGATATGATGCAACGGCATCGATATCGATAGAAGAAGGTATCAAATCTGGAAAAGTTGCCATCACCCAAGACTCAGCGGCCATGATTGCATCGCCTGGCATCGATGTGGTTCTTGAGATTACGGGCAGTCCAGCTGCTGGAATCCGGCATGCCCTGCTCTGCTGCGAGCATAAGAAGCATATCGTCATGATCAATGTTGAGGCTGATGTGCTCGCCGGTCCGTTGCTAGCACAGAAAGCGCGCGAGGCAGGCATCATTTACTCCATGGCGTATGGCGACCAGCCCGCTCTCATCGCCGAGCTCGTAGACTGGGCACGCACTGCAGGCTTCGATGTAGTCTGCGCCGGTAAGGGTACGAAACATCTTCCAGAATATCATTGTTCTACTCCGGATACAATTTGGAATCACTATGGTCTTAGCCCAGAGCAGACCAAAGACATGAATCCGCAAATGTTCAACTCTTTCTTAGATGGCACCAAATCAGCGTTGGAAATGGCTGCCGTAGCAAACGGATGCGAGCTGACTCCGCCGGATAATGGTCTCCTGTTTCCACCATGCGGACGGCATGATTTGCCTCGATCCCTCAGGCCGAAGTCGGATGGTGGCCTATTGGACAAGAAAGGCACTGTAGAAGTGGTATCCTGCCTGGAGCTTGATGGGCGACCTGTTTTCAATGATTTGCGCTGGGGTGTTTACGTGGTAATAGAGGCACCCGGAGACTATCAGAAAGATTGCTTTAAGCAATACGGCCTAGAGACTGATAGCACTGGCAAGGTAAGCATCTCGGGCACTCTTAAGCAGCCTGGACTGATGAAGACAAGTATGCCGCCCAATTCAAGCCCTACCATCTCATCGGACTAGAGCTTGGTGTCTCGATAGCTACAATCATGTGCCGCGGTGAGCCGACTGGTCAGACAAAGACATGGGCGGGCGATGTTGTTGCAACGGCGAAACGTGATCTCAAAGCAGGCGAGAAGCTTGACGGCGAAGGTGGATTCATGGTCTATGGCAAGTTGATGCCAGCACATGCATCTATGGCCATCGAAGGTCTCCCAATCGGCTTAGCCCATGGAATAACTCTGAAGCGTGACATAAAACAAGGCCAAGGCCTGAGCTGGAACGATGTGGAGTACAGCGAAAAGAATCAGGCGGTCGCCGTGAGACGTGAGATGGAAGCACTCTACAGGAAAGAATTCGAGGCCAAGAAGAGCACAGCTATCGGCATTAACGGATCCCATTGACTGTTATACATGTAAGAAGTGAAAAGCTTGACGTGGAATATGGAGGATGCAAATCCTGTCACCCTCATTGCACTCCTCAAGCTCACGAATTCCAGACGATAGGTGTGAATGACTCCCCAGATGCGCGTCAACAATGTTTCAAAGGCATACTTTGGAAGACATCCTTGACCTCAAGATCTTGAGTTGTACATATAAATGCCGACGCAGCGGCTGCTACTTTCGTCACAATGCGCTGACATAGCTCCAGCACAGAGAGGAATTTAAATGGTAGTGTACATGTAGGCAAAAGAGCCTTGGTATGAATTGGTACAATTGACGAATTTCTGGTTCCCGCTAGACTTTGTTCTCATCTGAGTTGTCCTCTGGACTCATGACATTCGGACTCGGCATTTTGACCTGGTGTCCATGGCCTGATTGGCCCCATTTCAGATTTCCACGAACAGTCTTGCTCACACGTCCATCTGATATTCGGTCGGGTATACTCTGCTAGTGGATTCATTATGACCTCGTCCAATACAAGTTCCACGACCCTGCCGGTCATTTTCGCGTCAGCAAGGATCGCGTCGAAGGCTTTTAATGCTGTACTGAGTGATGTTAAATGGTCCCTTCTCCACAAAGGGCGGATTGCCTCTGGCATCAAGTTTGTATCAATCATTGTGGACAAGATGGCATTGATACTGATATTGTCCTTTGCGTTAACAGGCGCCAG
This sequence comes from Pseudocercospora fijiensis CIRAD86, assembly GCF_000340215.1. Classification (NCBI taxonomy): domain Eukaryota; kingdom Fungi; phylum Ascomycota; class Dothideomycetes; order Mycosphaerellales; family Mycosphaerellaceae; genus Pseudocercospora; species Pseudocercospora fijiensis. Next base: position 3,586,685 of record NW_006921533.1, read on the forward strand.
CGCACGCACAAGTCCGACTAGCGCATGCTTCGAAGCCGTGTATGGAGATATGGAGTGATTGGGATATAGTCCGAGTACGCTTGAGGTCACAGCGATCTCGCCGCTTCTTCTTTCGTTCTCTTCTAGGATGAAATATCTGCCTGGGTTGATGGCGTTGATTACTGCGTGTAGATTGACATCCATTACTCTGAGGTCGACAGGCGCTGGAAGACCAGCGTTTGAAACAATATGAAGATCATTGTAAAGGCTGTCAGTATCGCCTATGCCAGCGTTGAGGTAGACAAGAGCTATGCGATTTCCACCCCGTTCGTAGCACCGGATAAACGCCTTGGCAAGGGCACTGTAATCTGCAACATCGAAGCAAATTCCTAGACATAGATCTGTACCCAGCGCAGTAATCTGCTCCTGCACTCGTGATTTGAAAATGTCGGAGATTGCCACCTTATATTCGTGAAATTGGATGAGATGCTCAGCTACAGCGACATCGATTCCAGAAGCTCCGTCAGTTATGAGAGCGACAGGTGATGCCATGCCTTTGATCCTCTTCAAAAGTCCTGCTTTCGACTTCGCTCGAGACCAGTGATCTTTGGAAAGCTATTTGAGTGCGATTTCGATATGCGCATTGAGTTGCCGATGCAGCTGCTGAGCATTCGATCGACTCGTGTGTGTCCCCGGCATTTTGACCTTGGAACTGGTCACAAGAGGCGACGATCCAAAAAGACGTTTCTGGGTATGTCTCGCAAACTTGTGCCGGCATTGTGGCCGCTGGTGTCGATGACCTTGCTGACCCGGAGGTAGCCTATGACTTTTGCATTCAGATCGATTGCGCGGAGTAATGTAGAGCCATCACTCCAGAACCGCGGGAGAGCACGGGAGTGCTGTACAGCATTAGCAGAGTGAGTGATGTTCTCTCTCGAGGCAGCATCGCTCTGTCCATGTGCTCGACAGCCCAACTTCAGCTCTTAGGCTTCGGCGAGCGACCTCGTGCTGTAATACGAGGCAAGGTGGGCATCTTCGCGCTCGTGCTGAGGTTCTGCACTTGTGCTACAGCGTCTCCGAGCAGAACCCTGATGGCAGTCTCTAATCTTCGATCGTCTTTACGTCGTAAGTAAAGGATAACCACCCACAGGATCACTGCATCTGCCACGACCAACTGCGTAGCCCACCAACCTAGCCTCAAAATCCACCCCCACCAGCTATGTCGTCGTCGGTAGTTCAGAAGCCTGCGCGATTCCAATTGTTCTCGCAACGCAGCAACCTCAGTGGTCATCTTGATCAGAGACGATTCGATGCGTTTCCGCCAGCGTGTATCAGCGGGAGAGGGTGGTGGTGGGCGCTGCGGCGGTACGAAGCGGTTCCCTGGTAGAATGTCACCACCAGGTTCTGAAGGTTCCTGAAGGTCTGCTTCATCGATCTGGGATACTGGAGCATCAACGAATTCCTCGCGGTCTTCTTCGGCTTGCTCGTCTTCATCAGCTTGTGACAAAGGTGCCAGGACCTTGAGGGCACCATTACGCCCACTGCCCTCCATTGCTGCAGCACCAGAACTAACTCCGCCATTGCCGCCTGAACTCCCAGAATTCATGTAGTCCCTTCGCTCAATGGTTTGCAGTGGTGATGAGTGCTCGGAGCTCGAATGCTGCGAATTGCTCTTGATCTGGTCCCACACGAATTCAAGCTCCTCGACCAATTCTCTCGCTTCTGGAGTGGTGGAAGCATACTTGTGCATCGTCTCGATCAGCTTCTCGATATATCGCCGCTTTGCCTCCGTTCGGCCTAACCCTTCGTTGGCTTTCCATGCGTCCCATTTCTCCTGCTCTTTCTTCACAGATTCTGAGGATTGATTGGGCTGAGGCGAGGAGGGTCGGTCTGCGATAAGGACAACATCGCCTTCCATAGACTGTTTATACAAACCATAGAGCGAGAGGCGGTCGGATGACGGCGGCTTCTGCGAGCCCGGTCGGATCTTGTTGACGGTGTTCAAAGCATGTCCGAAGACTCGATCTGTCATGACGGGCGTTAGATGGCTGCCGAACGTGTGCATGCTCTGGTGACGGAGCAGAGGCGAAGGCGTCGCAGCACATACCCACAGAGTCCGCCATGCCGCAGCCGTATGCTGGTCGACTCCTCACAACTCCTCAAACTCACGCCAGCGTGGTATATGGCAACGACGGCGCCGCGACTCGCTGTATCTGCGTTGATGAGGCTTGCCGCTCAGCGCAGAGGCAATGCAGACAGACAGCGTGGCACAGACTCGGGCTTCAGCATGGTAGGATGCTCGGGTCTCGTGCTCATAGACTGAGCAAACAAGACCATGTCGCGTGGAGTAGAATTGGATGACAGCCTGCTCCCGCAGCCGCGGTCTTCGACGAGAGAGATGCGGATGCGCGCCGCTCCGCTGGATGGGTGGATGGGGGGGGAACCTGGTCGGTGGAGCTTTTCGCCTTCCAGCCGAGGACCCATGCCATGCTGTGCTGTCTTGGCCCCATCATGTGATACGCCATACGACTTCCGAACGCGAGACCATCTCATTCCGCTGTTTACCAGCTCTTTCGCCATCATCCCGGAGCCCGATGCAGCGAGCTCGATGCGCCTGCAGAGATGTGAACATCAGAGAAACATTGCACAGGCAATTCTACTCAACGCCGGCTGCACACTTCACGACCTCCCGTTATTTCCATGCGGCACCGAAATGGCACCGGGCTATCGAGTCGACAAGGCGTGAGCTGAGGTCCTATCAAGAAGACAGCATTCAAGCAATTTTGAACGCCAGGAATGATGGCAAGCAAAGGCTCGGACTCAGTCTGCCAACAGGGGGTGGGAAAACAGTATGCAACATCTGTTCACTCGGCCTGCACGAGACTGACCATCGTAGGTCGTGTTCAGCCATTTGATAGACCGCTTCCCCAATCCGAACGCAGATGCCACACAGACTCTTATTCTTGCTCATCGGCGCGAACTGGTTGAGCAGGCAGCAAGCCACTGCAGCATGCTCTACCCTGACAAGAGTGTCGAGGTCGAAATGGGCCAAATCCATGCTTCCGGTCTTGCAGATATCACTGTTGCGTCTGTTCAGAGTATAACGTCCAAGGACCGTCTCTTACGCTACGACCCCGATCGTTTCAAACTATTGCTTATCGACGAAGCGCATCACTCTGTGTCACAGCGCTACCTAGACGTTTTGCAGCATTTCAAATTGTCCAAAAACGGGCAACGGGGTTCCACCAGCCTCGTAGGCGTGACTGCCACCTTCACGCGACACGATGGAATCAGGCTTGGCGAAGCGTACGATGAGATTGTCTACCACAAAGACTACCTGGAGATGATACAGGAAGGGTGGCTCTCCAACATTGCCTTCACAACTGTCAAAACTCATGCAAACCTCAGCAAAGTCAAGACCCAGAGTGGCGACTTCCAGGCAGCATCCCTGTCCAAGGCTGTGAACACGGCCGAAATCAACAGTCTCACAGTCGCTGCGTGGAGAGCGAAGGCTGGAGAGGCAAGACGCTCGACACTTGTATTCTGTGTTGACCTCGACCATGTTGAAGCCTTGACCGCCGAGTTTCGAGCTCAAGGAGTTGACGCATATTTCGTAACCAGCGATACAGATAAGAAAACCCGAGCGGCAAGGCTGGAAGCTTTCAAGCGTGAGGAGTTTCCGGTGCTCGTCAATTGTGGCATCTATACGGAGGGTACAGATATCCCCAATGTCGACTGCGTTCTCCTTGCTCGCCCCACACAGTCTCGAAACCTGCTTGTCCAAATGATAGGTCGAGGTCTGCGTCTACACTCTGGCAAGACCAATTGTCATGTCATCGACATGGTGGCCTCGCTAGAGACCGGCATCGTTACCACGCCGACGCTCTTCGGTCTTGATCCTGACGAGTTAGTTGACGATGCTGGAGTTACAGAGATGACGTCGCGAAAGGAAAAGAAGGAGAGAGAAGCAATGAGAGAGAAGAGCGCGATGGATGCTACAGTCTTTGGTGCTCAGAGTCGCCCATACACAGGCAATGTCACCTTCACAGACTACGACAATGTTACCGATCTGATCAAAGACGACGTTGGCGACAGACACATCCGCAAAATCTCGCCTTACAGCTGGGTGCAGATTGATGATAACCGCTACGTCCTGTCCAACAGAAACGGTGAGCTCATCAGGATTCAGAAGGGCGAAGATGAAGAGACGTACGTCGTCACTCTGACACGGAAGCTACCGATGGGCTCCAAATCACCCTACGCACGTCCCAAACAGATTGCCACAGCAATCACCTTCGAAGACGCAGTGCATGCCGCCGATACTGCGGCATCGGAGACATTTCCTTTCGAGTTCATCAGCAAGACGGCGTACTGGAGGAAGACTATCGCTTCTAATGCACAGATTGACTTCCTCAACAAGTTCCGCTCTAAGGACGAGAAGCTGGAGTATGGGTCGATCAAAAGGGGACGGGCTGCAGACTTCATCACCAAAATCAATCATGGTGCACGTGGCAGATTTGATCGTATGAGCCAGAGAAAGCGTGCAGCTGAACGTGCAGAGGAGAAGAAGGATAGGATCAAGGAGAGGCAGGAAAGAGAGCAGGTCACTGTGGGGCCGGTCAATTGGTGACAGGAATTCGTCGGCACACTGGATGTTCTACTTACTCGAAGCATACTTCTCTCACCTCAAAAAAACATATCAAGGCTCATCATAGTCATAATATTTGCTGTGCACTCGTTATAATGCCTCGTTCTCCAGCTCACACGACCTTTCTATTATCCCTGATTGGCCAGATTCTTGCACCAGGACTTTAGAACGACTCAAGACATTGTGATGATTCCATTTGACATATGAGCTTCATTTCGCGGCCTGGATGTAGCATATATACAGTGTAGCCTTCTTCTCGGTATCTCATTCCTCCCATAAACGCCGGTGCTGCATCTTGACTTGCTCCTATCTAGTAACCCGGAGTGCCTTTCTCCCTCTGCTCCTTCTCATATTCTCGGATTTGCCTGCTCCAGTATCGCGATGGGACGAATCGGTCAGGCTGCAATTCACGTTAGCCGCGTGTTCCTCTACACTGCTTTCGCGAAGCGTTGCCAGCGGCAGTCGCGTACCCTTGGCATTGTCCACCTGTGCTCCCTCTCTGCGCTCAAATTGCCCACCATGACAGAGATCCCTATGATCACACCAAACATGATCGCGGTATTTTGCTTCCAATTTGCGGGTTGCGAGTACCAACCACCGGCGGGCGACCAGACGTGCTTGGGGTAGCTGTGAGAACGTTTACATCAGCCATTGCGCCTCAAATTCTCTCCTCAAGCAGATCAAACGCACGGAATTTTCCCTCCACCGCCTCGTAATATTTGTGTGGTCCTCATGGTGACTATATGTGCTGGTGGAGGTGTTGTGGCAGGTGGAGTGAGGTCGAGTTGATGAAGGCCGCGGAGGTTCTTGGCAAGCGCGACTGACATGCTTCATCGCGGAAAAGTTCAAGGGCACGAGACAAGACATTGAGCGTATCATCACCACCCCCCAACGCCGCTCCACCCATCGCCGTCGACTCGCATGCTGTGACATATGAAATCAATACGCCTGGACCGATGGGCTTCCCAATTGCAGCCGCCTAGGAACCCGCGATTATACCTGCTCACGCGACGATGTCCCTTTTCCACTGAGGCGAGACAATGCATACCCACGCGGGAATTGCAACGAAACCAGCAGCAGGCATCAGCACAATGTATACAGCAAAGGAGAAGTATCACCAAACGGCGGAAAGCTTCGACTGCGGCGACACAGCAGGCGCAGGAAGAGGCCGAAGCCTTCTGTACCGATGAACCAGATTTGCAGCTCGAAAGCGACGAAACGCCCAGGATACCTCTCAATTTTCCATCACATGGACAAGCTGTACAATCAGCAAAGCTGTCTGCGCTCCATGCCAGATTATCCTTACCCTCGAAACTCCCCATACAGACAGTGGCAAGATGTCTGATCGATCACTCGGTGGACCGCAGGCCTGGCTACAATAATGCTTCCCTAGCTGTACTTGGGCAGGAGCTATTGGGCTACTACACCTCGGAATGGCTCATTTGTAAATATCCACGGATACCAATGTCCATTCTGTTTGCAGCACAGTACGGCTACGTTGGACCTGCGACACTAAACTCGATGCGAATGGAATGGGGAGTGGAAGCAGTGGCAGCACCTGGACCAGAGGTTGATCCGGGATTACTGCAGTTCAAGAGACTTACACCTGGCAATGCTATGGCTGAAGATGGAAAACAGAGAGTGAAGGATGTGCTACAAGGACAACTTCAGACTAGCCTGAGAGGGACTGGTCGATATCTGAAAGAAAAGAGGGGCATGAGCAATCGCATCGTCCATGATGATGAATTTGGAGACATTACTGTAGGACCACCTGGAGCGTTCCCATCAGATAACAAGGCACCATATGCTGGAGCACCTATCGCAGTCTCTCAAGCCTCAGACCCGGCAATGGAGCATGCCGTTGGAGCTGGTATTGAGGGTGGCGAGGTTGAGATCACCATGCCACCAAAGACTCTCGAGTTACAACCGCAAGACATAGACATGGACACTGAGCCTGTTTCGATGACAGATGCAAGCGCGAGTTTCGTCCGCGCTCTAGTCGGAGCCCTATACCTGCACGCTGGGACTGAGGCAGCCAAAGCCTTTCACAAGGCACATGTGCTCAGCCGTCATCTTGAACTACACAAGATGTTTGACTTCAAGTATCCCACACGCGATCTCTCCATCCTTTGCCGCCGCGAAGGCTTTGAGCCACCCGTGGCGCGCTTAATATCAGAAACTGGTCGACTGTCTCGGACGCCTGTCTTCGTAGTTGGAGTGTTCAGTGGCAACGACAAGCTTGGCGAAGGTGCCGGCAGTTCATTGAACGAAGGAAGAGTTCGGGCAGCAGCAGCCGCTTTAAGATCATGGTATCTCTACAGTCCTCCGCCTTCGGAAATCGTGCTGCCCAGCGAAGTCGAGGGTTCTAGCAAGATTCAAAAAGTGTGGAAGCCGCAGCTTGTCGATCCTGGTGAGATCGTCCAGTAAAGGATGAATGGTCTTGTGTTACTAGTGTATGGGGAATGGGTTGTACAGCTACAGCATAGCGTGAACTGCTGGCATGCATGGGATGGTGTATGAGGGCCCCCAAATCGCTCTCTAGAGGTTCGTCGAGTCTGTACAAATATACATCGCCAGAGCTGCAATGACACCGACTCTACTTTCCTGGCAAGCCACAATTCCCAATGGCATGGGAAGCGACGCGTGACACCGGATTTACAGAGACCGGAGATTTAGATACGCGAGGCTGAAGGAAGTTTGTCTGTCGCGCCTGCTATCTTCATTATTCTAAACCGTGTACAAGACTGATGTCGTACAGCGTTGGTAGAATGAGGATAAGTACTGCAAATGCTCTCCTTCCAAGTCAGCAACAATAGCATCAGCATCCCACCTGCACCAAATCAGTCCCAACGATTTTCCTCAGCACCCAAACCTTACAGCAGCAGTAACATGACCACGAGATTCAAAAAGCCCTGGTCGCCATCTCAGAAATCTTTTCCTCCAACTACACCCTTTTAGCTCCTCCTACCAATTCCTCACAGCAGTCTTCATCGGAGCGCGCTCGATTGGGATGGTACACCCCAGGAGGTTGATGCTTTGAGAGAGTATCGAACTCGCGGGTCCGCGGAAAAGGTCGTGCAGCATAACGAGAGGATGTTTGAAGAGGCTTTGTCAGGGTAGAGAAACATGGTATGGAATTTTATAAAATCGGGAGAAATGGTGTCGCACAGGGTGTTCAAGGTAAAGATACGTTCCGTCTATCCACTGTATGTCATCAAATAAGAGAGTGTCCTGGAATGTCTCTGTCCGTCTATAGAGGAGAGAGCACACACCGAAGCCTCCTTGCCACCAAGACTGGCCGTTCATCATCCCTCTCAGTTCAAAGAATGCGAGTGGAGGCTAAAGCCATCCAGTCAAGAAGGCCACGCCACCTCTCTGATACCAGAATCGAACAGAACAGAACAGCACGACACCACTCCCTCCGTCCCTAGCAAAAGCATCGCAAAGTGGTATATCTCCCGATCTCCATCCCGATCGAACATTTCATCCGTGTACACAACAAGCAGTAGCAGCAGCATCCACGCAGAACACACGAATCATTGCTTTCTCTTTCTCCCTTACTTAGAGTCGCACATGGGGTATTTCCGGTATTGATCGAAAAATGTAAAAAGAGGCGACAAACAACGACAACAGCGTGAAACACCAAAATTCCGCACAGTAACAATCACTCCACCTTATTCTTTTCCCAAATTCGTAACAATGTAAAATCAACGCGGAGGCCCTGAGGCCGGGTATCCAGAAGTTGTACTCGCAGCAGCAGAAGTAATGGTAGTCTGTGGGGCACTGGTCACTGAGCGGGAGGTCGGGGGGTTCCTGGCACCTTCAGCCGGCGTAAGAGAGCCCTTTCCGCCACCCATGCCGCCGTCGGCACGGGCGTCGTACTTGGGAGTCACGTCGCCGTTGGTTCCTGAGGGGCCCACCGAGGTACCGCTGCTGTTGACCATACCCAGACCGGGTATCATTGGAGTGTTAAGAGAACTCGTAGAAGCGTTACCATTAGCACCAAAAGGGAACTTGTTCTCGAACGGCCCAGAAAGTGAGTTCGAGGACGTGTTCGGGCGTGAGCCGCCGCCGAACGAGCCCCAGCTGTTAGCGTGACCATGGCCATTCTGTTGGTCATGCTCCAGATCGATGCCAGAATCGTTCCAGGGGTTGCGGTAGCCCGAGTCACGCGATTCCATGCTGACTAGAGATGCCCTGGAGGCATTGTTTGATGCCTGCATGAACATGGATGCAGGCGAGTTAGAGCCAGTCTTTCTGCGGCGCTCGATGAAGGAGGTAAAGGAAGACATGCTGCCCGGTTTCCTGAGCTTGTCGAAGATGGAACGTGTCGTGCTCTCATCCCCTCCAAATGTCGCGCGGGTGGGTGACTCAGTTGACACTGGAGGCTCGGCACGCTGCAGAAGTTTAGACTCGAAGTAGAGCATATTGTCTTCGAAAGAGTCAGACTTCGGGCGAGGAATTGCGCCTTTGACCACATTCTGGTCTAGGCCGCGCGAGATAAATGGCAGCAGCAGGAAGTCAATAGCATCCTTGAGCCCACCAGCATTGTTGCGAGTGTAGCTGAGGACCAGTCTTTCCACAGTGACCTCGTCCTCGCCTTGCTTCTCTTTCTTCGGCTCATTGGCCGTGACCTCGACCACATACTGATCCTTGAGCTTTTGGGCGGTGTCCTTGCGGAATTCAGGCGAAGTAAGGAAGTTTCGTAGGCTTTCAGACGACGGGAATTCGATTTCGTGGGTTTCCGGTACCATGCCCTGATCAAGAGATTAATTTCTGACGCGTTCAAGGGTAGCGAGATACTGACCAAAAATTCGTCAACAGCCTGAGGCACCTGATACTCAGGTCCAGAGACTGTGATAATATCGCTGGCTTGTTCAGTACCAGGGAACGTGATCTTGCAATTCCATTTCTTCTCAAGATCTTCAATCTCTGGCATTCGAGCAATCAGCTCGCGATGGTAGAGGCGATCAACGGGCACGTGCTCAGAGACAAACTCGGCATCGACCTTTTCAACCATGTCCATGATCTCTTGCTTGACAAGCTCGAGATTGTCGGCGTTTCTAGCCGGCGTTCGACAAATCACGTTGTCGACCTTGATATCATCGTCATCTTTGCCGATTCCGCCCCGATCCATGGCGTTGCTGAATTTGACGAAGACCGAGTACTTCTTCATAATGCGCTGAATATGCTGCCCACCAATACCAATGATCCGCTTGTGATATTGATCAGGGACGTGGAAGGAGATGGAAGCCGGCATCTCAAGCTCGACAAGGTCCAGTCCGTTCTTTGTCGCTTCATACTGTGCCCCGCGGACGTCAATGTAGAAGTTGTACTCGTTGAACCCGTCAAAGACAATCTGAACATTGCTCTGGCTCATGATTTTATTGATCTTGCCATTCTTCTTTCCGCTCACGAATTCTTTGTGCTCATTGGCCAGTTCGACCTTTACACGCAAGGTGGATTGCGCCTTCTTCACGAAGGGTAAAGTGTTGATGATAGACATGGCCGCTTTGACCGAATCATCGCTACCGTTGATGTGGAAGTTCAGCTTTTCGAACGTGATCTCAGCGCCTGAGTTGATACATATGTCTGGGAGCATGGCACGGATGTCGGAGGGCGTTGGCTGTCGTTGAGATGGGTCTGGATGCGTCACCCACCAAGATGCGCTGTAGAATTGACCAGCCAGGCCCATGATCTCTCTGACAGTCCGTTCGACATTGAGGATGTCGGTGGCTTGAACGCGTAGAATTCCGCTGTGGTTTCCAAGTGGTGGCAGTAGGACGTAAGAGCCATTGGCCTCGATGATCCTGCGAATCTTGTCCAGTCTCTCGAGCAGAATATAGTCCACCTTGCTGGTTGTAATCTGCACATCTTTCACAAAGGTCTTTGTACCCATCACGAGGTCGTGAAGCCTCTTCTTAGCCTGCAGAATGCTATCCATGTTTTCGCCAGTGATGATGATGTCGTCTCTACTTCGCAGCGGCACTGAACCAGGTGGCGTGTAACCGAACACGGTCGGGAACATGGGAGGGAAGTATATGGCTGTGCCCGTTGCCGACTCAATCAGCTTGATGTTCCTCCTGTGTCGGCCACTGATCAGATTGTGCAAAGAAAGCTCAAGTCGGATGGTATCGACCTGGCGCTGAAGTATTTGGTCGATCATGATTAGAAGTCTGGTTTTCGCATTCTCAGAGCTTTCGCAGTCGCCATAGACATGTATACGAAGTCTGTTGTCCATACTCTTTTCCATGCCTCCGGTAAAGCTGACCGAGTCCGAGTCCTTCCGCTTGGCTTTGGACTCGAGAAGGAATATGTCGGCTTTGGTCTGGTTGGCAATCTCGTCCATATGCTCCAGGATATCAAGTCTGGCACCATCCTGGTTCTTTGGGAAGACAGTCTCGCGGTCGATATCGATGGTCTCGCATCGCTGTGGGAGATGTCAGCCGCACAGATAAAGTATACAATCTCAATATTCTCACCAGTGTAATGGGTGTCTCATTCAAAACCTTTGCCCGCATCTTGTGCACGACTTCCGCGTCGCCCGATATGCACACATTTGTGACCAATGCAGTCAGTGGTCCACGCTGCATGCCGGGGATGGGCTTCGGCTTGGACGACGTGACGGTAGCGTAGATGCGCTCCCCAGAGCCTTCGCTCAGCTGCTTGCAGAGACTCCGGAGATTCTCAACATTACGCGTATGGACAGGCAAGGCGTGGTTCGGCATATCTGCAGCGGCGTCTTCCGCGTGAATCCATTTTTGATATGCTCCGGCGCTGCTGTACAAGATGTCGTCCTTGTCCGGGCCGGGGAGGTTCGAGTTGAAGGGCACGTTGAAGCTCAGGTTGACCATATGGCCGCTGATAGCTGGGTTGGGGGACATGGCTGCTCCGGCAGGCCGCCTGTTGGGCGGGTTGAGCCCGGGCTCTTGGTGTCTGCCGAATGCCATCGGCGTCATGGCCTTCTCCCAACCATTTCTCGCATGGCCTGTGAAGTTGGAGATCTTATGCATGCTCAAGGCTCATGCGGCGGTGTCGGGGTCGGTGTCGGGGCGAAGGGGGAAGTGTGAGCGATAGGCTGGGCAGGGCTAGGGCTCTGGGGGAGCAATGTCGAGGCGTTGAAAATGGTATAGCTAAGACAGACGGGACGGGAAGAAGGGAATCCACGAACGAAGTGAGGACGGCAAGAAACAAATACGCGAAACGCTGCTGTCCCTTCAAGAGAGAGCATCCATAGTCGTTGGTGATGGTGGGCAGTCGAGGTGTGGTGTCGGCGAGTTGTGTGAAGGAAGCAGAGAAGAGGAGTACCGTTGCCCGCACGTGATCAACAAGTAACAAGGAGCCAAGGAGCCTGAAGCTTGGAGAATCAAGCTGGGGGCAAACTTCAAAGGCCTGAGGCTCGCATGCAAGTATCTCGATCGGGGATGTAACAGGTGGCGCCGGTATCGAATGCACCTTTCTCCTGTATCTACTGTATATGCCATGACATACCATATGCCGATCTCTGCCACACCGTTTCTGTGTACAGCTTCGTCGAGATTCGAGAGCTTTGCGGGAGCGCACTCCGAGGCATGTGCAGTACGTGATACGCCGAGCGTGCACTGGCGCTGGCGTCTAGACTCTGACCGTATGGTCCGAGCATATGTCCGCAAATAACCCCATAGCTATGTATACTCGTTCCTTTGCACGCCCACTGCATTCGTAATTTTCATGATGCGAGGCTACACTGTATGCAGCACTTGGTTCTGGGCAGGTGTAAGATAAGTATTGCATGATAGCTCCAATAATGTCATGCGAACAGCTTTCAACGACTATGTCTTTCGAACATGGCTGCCCTGCTCCTGCCAGATACGCACTACAATTCCATACAGAACCACAAGATGCCCAGCTAATCCAATCAAAGCTCCACCATGCCAAGTTGCCGACCATTTGTTTCCACTTTGCAAGCCTCGCCACGCTCAAATTCCATATTCCAACAAAAGAAAGCTGCCGATTACTGCTATCTATACTCGGGAGCTGGAGCCTGTCGTACCTCACTCGGGTAGATAGGCCGACCATACTGGTCAACATATTGCACAGCTTGTAGTGCAGGCGCGTAGCTCGATGTGCGCGCTTGCTCGTAGCCTGGCATTGCGCTCATGGCGCGAGTAGGAGGTGGGGCCTCTTGACGGATGTACTGTACAGGCGCAACGCTAGCTTGCCTGTCGTAAGCTTGCTGCGCTGGTGGCGCCTCTGGGCGAACACTGTAGCTACGGGCTGGCGGAGCATAGACCGGGGACGTCTGCTCACGGGCTGGTGGAGCTGGTGGAGGAGCCATGTCGTATCGAGATGTCGGTGCTGCTTGATAGAGTGGAGATGTAGGCGCTTCCATATACCGGACTTCAGCACGTGTGCCATACTGCTGAACAGGATAGCCATTAGCGTCAACGTATCTGACTGTCTGCTCGTCTGGGTACTGTCTACGAGGTGGCGGCGGAGCCATCCTAGCATCCGCTTGCTCATATATAGCCGCCTGGTTACTTGATCCGTATGCTCTAGCCATGCGACTGGGAGCCCGTTCATAACCAGGCTCTGGCGCTCGGCGATCAACAGGGGCACCGGATGGCCCTGGCTCGGGGTCTGCTGCGTAGTATCGATTCCCGTACTGATCGACCACGATGCGACGTGGCAAAGCTGCAGGTGGTGGCATCGAAACTGGACTCAGCGCTCGGGCACTGTATGGATCGTGGTACTCTTGCAATCTTGGAGGTGATCGCTCGCGCACATAAGCCACAGCTTCTCCTGGCTGCTCGTAGTATCGAACTTGCTGTGTCTCTGGTGGCGGCGCTGTCATGCGCGGATCGGCATAAGATGCAGGAATGGTACGCTGCGGAGCAGGTGAGTATGCTCGAGGACCTGGAGAAGCAGGACGCCGAGCATGGTGCAGGCTGGCAACACGTCTAAGGTCCTGATTGTCTTTTTGCGCGGGTCGATAGCCACCGGGTGAAGCAATCCTGGCCACTGCCGGAGATGTTGGCGGAGCATACCCATAGCCAAGGCCAGATGGGCGAGGCGCCTCTTGCACATACTGCACATGTTGTGGAGCATATGTAGGAGTGGCTAAATCAATCTCGACCGGTCTATAGTGCGCGGGCCGTTGTGCGTACTGCGGTGCCTCTGCTATTGTTGCATCGAACGGAGGCGGCGAGATTGGCTCGTCCTTGATGTGAGGTACTTGCTGGTATGCTGCGTCCTGCGTGCCGTTCTGCTTGTCCCTCTTCCGCTTATTACGCGCAGCTGGCTCCGGCTGGTTGTCTCTCTTGCGCTTCTTATTTCGCTTCTTCTTGCCATTCACGCCGGCTCCATTAGCTGGCGATGCGGTGCTCACACGCGATGGGCCAACATGACGAGGCTTGACCATTTCTGGGCGGCCATTGACGAGCTCGAGCTCAAGATTTGGTCCCTTCGCGGTCGCAAGCGGAGACACGCGATTTGGTTGCGGGGCAGCAATATGCGTCAGGTGATTTCGAATGACCGGCACTGGTTGCGTAGGCTGCTGATAGTATGGTGTGGGCACCTTGCTTTCCTGGGTGATCTCGCCGGGCTCATAGTCCTCGTCATCATCCTCGGGCGTGATTTGTCCTTCTTCTGGACCGCCGATATCGTCACCATAGCCGCCAAAGGCAGCAGGATCTGGAGGCTCATACTCATCGTCATCCTCGTCGTCTTCGACTTCGTATGCGGGCTCTGGTCGCGTGGCATAGACATGAGGTCGATCCTTTGAGCTCTGCGAGAGCGCGTCACGAGCCATGGCAGGTTGCTTTCCAGCGGCTTTGGTAGAGAAGGACGGGTTTGAGCCGTCGTAGTCCGCCATGAATGAGGCGCCTACCCCGCGGTCAGAACCCTTACTTGCACTGTCAGGAGAGGACCAGTCACTTTGGACTTGGCTTGAATAGTAGTCGTTCTCGTCGAACGACGTGTCGCTGCCAGCTTTCTCGACTGGCTTCAAGCCCGAGACGTGAGTCTCACGCCCAAGAGATCCCATGTATATCGATTCGACGTTCAACATCGAAGGAGCATCAGCGCCTTGATCTTTGTCACGCGCAGTGTGCTTGCGCTGCTCGAATTGAGCCTGCAGGTCGCGCTCGATGCGCTGACGCTTCAGCTGACCTTCTGCTCTTACAAGACTATCCGACTTCTCCAAGAAGATCGGGTCTAGGCCGCTAGAGGACGGCTTCAATGCCGGCGGCTGCACGGTGTTGCTGCTGCTCACAAACAACTGCTGCGGCGTCTGCAGTCCTGGCAGACGCGGGAAGGTAGGCACTGTAGCTGTAGATGTTGAAAATGGCTGCGCGTGGTTAGTGGCAGCATTCGCGTTAAATGCCGCGCCATTTGCGAGCGTGCTTGAGCTCGCAATAGTTCGTTCTGCGACCACAGCAGGAGCATAGAGTCCTGCCAATGTGGCCTTGAGTTG
Organism: Pseudocercospora fijiensis CIRAD86; assembly: GCF_000340215.1. Taxonomy (NCBI): domain Eukaryota; kingdom Fungi; phylum Ascomycota; class Dothideomycetes; order Mycosphaerellales; family Mycosphaerellaceae; genus Pseudocercospora; species Pseudocercospora fijiensis. Next base: position 3,601,765 of record NW_006921533.1, read on the forward strand.
CTCGATCGCGGCAGGCGGCAGCTTGAGCGTCGGATGTCTGTCATGCAGGACATCATCCTGAAGACGCAACAACGTTGTGTACAGCTGCTCTTCCTCTGCCGGCGTTGGCGTGACAGTGCCGTTCACATGCGCGCCGACATGGAGCGCCATTGCGCCGTTCTGCTCCGGGAGACACTCGAGTCTACAGTTCGTATGCGTACATCGACTGTCATGCTCTTCAAGGTGAATGATGGCGTATTTGAGCGAATGGGTGACGGACAAGAACTTCAACGCGACTCGCGATAGGAGCGTTGCGCAAACAGGCCACGACGTGCTGTGGGTTGGTAGAGCCGTGTGTGAGAGGAAGAAGTCGAAGTCCAGGGGGACTCGGATTTGGCGTGGGAAAAAGTGCGTCCGTGCACACAAGTCGATGGAGAATGTGACACCCTCAATGACTCTTTCTTCTTTGCGTTCTTCGCTGCTGCTGCAAACATTCCTTCCTCTCTTCACTGCTAAATTAAGATATTCTCGCCTTACACGAACTGTCACCACTACTACGAAGCACTTTCGGTCTCGAACTCACACATACAGCAAACCTCTTCAATCATTGCACTAGCGCATCAACATGACGGGGAACGGAGAGGCGAATGGCGTTGCACCAGATAATCGCAATGTGTTCTTCTTCGACATAGACAACTGCTTGTACCCTAAATCGTACAAGATCCACGACCACATGTCTGTTTTGATCGACGACTACTTCCAGACACATCTAGGACTATCCAGAGAAGACGCAACAATGCTGCATCAGCGGTATTACAAAGACTACGGACTTGCTATCGAAGGTTTGGTGCGGCATCACAAAGTCGACCCGTTAGAATACAACGACAAAGTTGACGACGCTTTACCTCTGGACGACATCATCAAGCCAAACCCAAAACTACGGAAATTGCTTGAAGATCTGGATCGCAAGAACTTCAAGCCGTGGCTCTTCACCAATGCGTACATCAATCATGCAAAGCGAGTCATTCGGCTGCTTGGAATCGAAGACTTGTTCGAAGGCGTGACCTATTGCGACTACGCAGCACCGACACTGCTCTGCAAACCAGATCCTGATATGTTCGCGAAAGCGATGAGAGAAGCCGGGATCTCAGATGTCGGCAGATGTTATTACGTGGACGATTCGGCTTTGAACTGCATAGGTGGGAAAGCGTACGGATGGAAGAACACCGTGCATCTTGTGGAGCCAGAGTCCAAGGCGCCTCCTGAGCCTGCCTGCGACCATCAGATATCGAATCTGGAAGAATTGAGAACCATTTTCCCGCAAGCCTTCAAATCAGCATGACTGGTCATCGGGAATGACAGGCGGAGCCGCTCTTCATCACAGAGTGCGGTCCAGCGCAGGCCTTCTCAACGATGTCCTCGAACGCGCAAATGCGCTACTTCGCAACGAGCTCATCATGCCAGAGACATGCTATGATGTTTCGAAAAAGTGATTCAGTCGCAGCAGCCTCAAAGGGCTATCGGCTATCCCCTGTGAAAACTCGTCGCCATCCGGCGTTCGTCGGCAAAACAGGCATTAACCCCTACCGCTCCACCACGGCTGAATCCGAGACCCAATCGGACAGTATCGCTGTTCGAGTAGTGATGCAGGTTTGTATAGAGCCACACCAGATTTATCATAGAAAGTGGAACCTAACAAGGGGACTGCCAGGGTGGGTGTTCGACGGACTTAACCACGGACTTCGTTAAGGGGATGCTCTGTTACCGATGCGCCGAGAAAACTTCGGCAGTATCAAGATTTGGGAGACTCAGGGAACACCCTGCTACGACTGGACAGCAAACCGCTTCCACATAGCTGGCGCGATACGTCCTTACACCCAATAAGGCCCTAACCGGTTGCTAGCGATTATAGCATAATCTCATAGATTATGGCCTATAGATTATAACAATCCACGAAAGCTATTGTTATCTAGTTGTAATCGATTATCCTCTTTTAGATTACTCGCTATCCTCGTAATCTCGCTATATTATTGCTATATACAGTATAATCGGCAAAACTAGGTCTAGAGGTAGTTTTGCAGCTATCCGTGCGCTAGATTAGACTTCTACTTAGCGTACTAGTATCTACCTCTTTATAACCGTAGAATTCGGTAGTATAGCGATTTTAGAGGTATAGGAGGTATAGCGACGACGATAGACGAGTAAACGACCGTATTGCTAGCGCTAACCGCTCTTAGCGCAATAGTACCGCTGTTCTTCCTTTAGGAAGTACTACGATTCCGTAGGTAGCGCGCCTATCGACTAAGCGGCTGTATATCGACCTAAATTAAGCGCAATAAGTTTAAGAAGGAGACGTTTCGAATACTATATAGACCGAAGCGCTATTGCTACGATCGGACGCGGTTAAAGCAGCCGGTACTATTATCGTTTATCGAGGAATTAAAGAGGTACGGATTAGAAGGTAAGAAGTATTCGGCGGAAGCGAGGGTATATATGTTTCTCGTATATATTAGGCATAATAGCACCTGCTTAGAGTTAGCGACTAAGTTTAGTATATCGCGAGATATACCGTATAAGATAATACCGGAGGTGTCTAAGTGTATATATCGAATAGCAAAGGACTAGATTAAATTGCCGGAGCCGAAGGATAGCGATATTCTACTATAGGCGGAAGGCGCTAGCAATAGTATATTCTAGCTATATTTTAAGGGCTATATAGGAGCCATTAACGGCACGTTGTTAATTGCTAATCTACCGAAGATTGATTAAAATCTATAGCGGTATCGGAAGGGCTATATCGCTTAGAATGTAATAGCTGCGTACGACTTAAACTTGCGCTTCCTGTTTATAATGCCCGGTTACGAGGGATTAGCGACCGATAGCATAGTACTAAGGAAGGCCTATACTAGTAGATTTAACGTACCTAATAGATACTTCTATCTCGCCGACGGTAGTTATTCCTTTAAAGATCTACGCCTTCTCGTACTATACTAGAAGACAAGATATTACCTTTGTAAACAAGGCGAGGTAGAGGCTAGGCCCGAGAATTATAAGGAGATATTCAACCTCCGCTACGCTTAGCTTCGTAACTATATCGAGAGGGTATTTAGTGTAATAAACCGGCGATTTAGGATTATTAAGGAAGGCCTAAGTACATAGTTAATCGCTTAGCAAAGTCGCTTTGTTATTGCCTATACTATTATCTATAACTTTATCCTCTCTAACAGTCGATAACCGCTATCGAGTAAGCCTAATTTAAATCCGACTAATACTAAATTAGATACCGAAAGGGAGGCGGATACTACGGCGGAGGTTTATAAGGATAATAGGCGCTACGCTAAAGCGACTAACAATAAATGTTACGCGGATTATCGTAATAGAATAGGGAAATAGATATATACTAAGTACGACGCATACTAGTCGAAGAAGGGCCTCGATATAAGGGCGCAAAAGCGAGAGGTACTAGATAGAGTGCAGCGAAGGATATAGGAAGGTCGTCGAATATAGAGGCAAACAGCGGAGAGCTAGTTTTAGTAAGGAACTTAGTAAGGAAGCTGTTTCTGAGTTTTAATAGTTATATTCGCGCTTCTTACGTACTATCCTCGTCCTCTAGTCGAAATTCTCGTAGGCCTAAAATTGCAGGTCTTGGCATACTTTTATAATATTAGAGTTCGAGCTAATAGGATATAGTTTTTTTGTATATATAAGCAACGGCACGTAACCTAGATTTGCTAGTAAAAATTAACAATACCTCTATACAAATTAATAGTATAGACGTTAGCGTGTATTTGCAACGAAATTCCGTCCTAAGTATACGAATCTTCCTATTAAAGTATATAATTTAAGCGTAAATATAAACTTCTTCTACTACTTTAAACTATTCTTCTTTATAACAACCTATCGCCGATAACCTAATAGCACGTATCTACTATCTAGCTGCATCTGCTATAGGTAGCTATTATGCGGATCGTTCGCCCTCCTTAAATCTACTAATATAGATAGGAAGTACTTCTCAAATTGCTGCTAGTTTATAGACAAAGCTACCTTAGCGTAGTCGTATTTACTATTCTTCTTCGCGACCTCGCGTATTAGTAATATACGACTACCGCTCGTTATCTCCTAATCCTTCTAAGTATTCTTATCGAGAAGGCGCTTAGTTACTATAGCGACGGCGGAGCTAACACTAGCAGTAGCCTTCTTATTAGTACGTTGCTGTTTAGCTAACTTCCTCGTAGTAGCACGTTCTTCTTTACTATCCTTAATAACCTCCGCCGCTATTAATAATAACGGCTCGAATGCCTTCCCTAGGGCCTTAGCAATACTAGCATTCTATATTGCTATATCCGCCTGCTTCTTATAGACACGATCGGCCTCCTTCTATATCTTCTTTTAGTGCCGCTCCTACGTTTTCGCCGCGTTTATAACTATTAGCTGTTCCGCCGTTAGCTGCTCGCTATTAACCGCCTCGCCTGTTACTTTAACCTCGTCTTCTTCCTCGTCTAAGCCGCTATCTACCTCGTCGTCCGCTAATTTATCGTACGAAGCAACATAATCGCCTATAGCTATATCCTAACCGACTAACTCGTCTATAAGCTCGTAGTATTCCGGCAATTCGTCGCGGAACGGAGTATACCGTAGATTAGCTTTAAAGTAAGCGTCTTCTATATTACTCTTAGCGGTTAGTAGTATACTATTCTAACCGCTAACGTGCTTTAAATAGTATACCTAATAGCTCCAGTCCTTCTTAATCGAGGCCTAGCGGTTCTTTAAAGCTAGGTCGTTGCGATTAATATTAAACCTCTTATTTATTAACGTTACTAGGTTACGTAGGTCTAGAATACGGAAGTTATTAGCATCGGTGCCTCTACTAACCTTCTTCAATTCAATTAATTGCTTAAGGAAGTATTCGGTCTATACCTATGTCTAGTAAACTAGCGCAGTCCGAGACTGCTTATTAGCCGATTAAGAGGCTATTAGAGTCGCTATCGTAGCACGCTTCCGACGACTAGCCGCTAGAGTGCGTAATTTATTATTATTAGGTAGTTAAGACACTATAGTTCGATTAACGTAGTTTGAGAGAGATTAGCTGCTAACTTCTATAGCTAAACTGCAGTAAAACCGTCTACTTTTAAGTATATATTCTCTCTCCGACCTCGTACGACGATCTCGTATACCGCCTCTACCTTATTATATACCGCCTTCTACCTACCTACTACTACAAGGCGCCTATAGTTATTACAAGAGCCGTAGCGGCTATTATTAACTAAGCTAAGAGGCGGAAGGAAGCGGAGGTTAATAAAGTAGATACTGGACATCTGTTTCTAACCGCTTATAAGCGATTATAGCGGTCTATAATCCGAGGAGATTATAAGACTTCAATAATCTATAAGATTATGCTATAATCGCTGGCAACCGGTTAGGGCCTAAGCACGATCCGGAGAAGATGCATATTGCATAGAACATAGATCCAGATAATAGTGTCGGCACCCTTGATGCGAGAGGCACGCAAATAGAACCGAATACAGTAGAACTCGGCCATGCTCGATCAAACCACCATCACTCCGAACAATCAATCCCAGGCAACGCCCTCAGCCTCGTGCAGACCCAAATCTTCCTCTCCTTCCTATACTGAAAATACAGTGTGCAAAGCGTACTCCTGCTAACACCAGGCGGAACGCCCATTTCCTGAGCATTCAACAAAACACAAGCCTGAGCATCCTTGTCCACAGCAATCATCGTAACATCCACGACATCAACATGAAACTCGGGCGCAGTCCGAGTCAAATTCTTCTGGAATTCTACAAAACGATGTTGCGTTTCGTACGATGATTGGTGGAGAGATTCTGTTGTTTCCTCTTCGAGGGCTCGGACATACTTCATAGGTAGGCTAAATGTGAGGTCGTTCCGCCAGTCTTCATCATAGGCACAATTTGATGCGAAGTGGATCCATCTGTGCAAGGTCAATTCTCTATGAGAGCAAACTCAAAAGCGGAAAGCTGAGAGAACACTCACGGATAACTGTAAATATCCCATTTCCTTTCGTTGACAGCTTGGACGGAGTCCCGAACGACATTTTCCAAGTGTTCCTTTAGGCTTGAATATGGCGCTTCTGGTCCAAGCTTCCCAGAGGTTGCCATGGTTGTGAGATGCCCTGCTGGCCAGAAAGTCTGTTGGCCGTTCAACTACATGTACAGTGCACTCATCATTTAAATGGAAGGCTTTGCGGGCATTCGGAATTCGGTGCCCATCGGTCGAGAGCTGAAGTGTTGGAGAAGCTATTGTAAAAGCTGACATCATTTTGCGGCTGGGCGGCGTGTAAGCTGAAGTTGCATTGCAGTAAAATGGAGTCGCGAGTCTCTTCTATGTATAAGACTTTGAGAGGGAATCATATAACAGGTCACCCAAGCGTTGAGTACATGTAGGCAAAGCTAGGCGCAGCTCTTGATGTCTTCCTTTGACTTCTGATTTACATTCTGTGCATCCGAAGTAGCTTCCTCTCTTTCTTCTTCCTTCTTGAGATGCTTGGCGTAGTCCTTCCAGAGGTCTGCAACGCAATGGTTCTGGCAGCATTCCTTGAACAAGCTGTCTTCGTCATATTGGCCTTTGCGAAGACAACCGTTGATTCTCCGCACTGTGCCTGGTCCGAAACGAGTTTCCAGATATTCGAGGAAATAGCCCGTATGCTCGTATCCACCGTTCCAGTCGCCACCGGCTTCTCGTTTCCAATGCTTCGCCGCAAGACCAGCCCTCAGACGCACCCAGTCAGCAATGCCCTCGATCAGGCCGCCATCGCACGTGCCTTCTGCATCCCACTGGAAGCAGTGAACAAGTTCGTGACAGATCACACCCAGTAGTTCACGTCTCTGATTCTCTCCGCGAGGTCGATTGATGTAACTCAAGTTGAAGTGAATCTCTTTGTGGTCGTTGTCGAGGTCCATGCCAGTTGTGTACGCAACACCATCCATGTCTCTGATGACGAGCGTGACAGACCTCGTGCCCGGGCTTTTGCAGTCTTTGGTGTAAAGCAGGTTGAGTACGGTTTGCACTTGTTCTTCGAAGTCTTCGTTGCCTTTGAAGTTGGACAGAAAGATCGAGCTGCCATCGTGTGCCAAGTCGTTCAGTTGAAGCCTTAGCTTGGGTGTGTCGAACTTGTGCTTCCTGATAGGCAAGGTCATGGGTGCGTGAGAGATGGCATATTCTATCTGTGGTATCGCGGGCATTGTATCCAAGTGTTTTGGGAACCGGGCCAAGGTGTATGGTCTCTCGTAGATATTGTCTTTCGGCGCCGATGTTTCTGGGATTGTAGGTGAAGTGTGGTTGTGTTACGTGCGTCCGGCGTCCACCGTTGCTCCTCGCTCCGTTATTATTGATTGCTGCAAGGGTGCCTGCCCAGGACGTTTAAGGTTCCCCTGTGCTTCGGATACGGATTGGGTTGGGCTGGCGCAGACTTGCGGTTAGTAGTGGCAGACTGCACGATGTCGTAGGGAGGAAAAAAGTAGTGTTGTGATGCCATGTTTCGATTTGATGCATATTGACGAGCTGGTGACAAAGCTCGCCAGAAGAGTGAAACTGAAGGGAAAGACCACTGAGGCCAGATCTTTGGGTTTGGAGGGTCGCAGCGCACAGATCGGAGGGGGGCGCGTTGCCCTGGAGGCGAGCTACCTAGTGGAGCATCAATAATCGGGACGGGCCATACACACGCTACCACCAGCGTCTCAACTTTGCGACAACTGCCCTCTACTACCGTGCACACGTACACAGCACAACATCAGAGCCCTCCGAGCCCTCCGTCGCGTCGACCCTCCGCTCCGCCACCATGGAGCAGGCAGCGGTCAACCTGCTCAGCACGCTCAAGCGACCAGCAGCCCCGTCCGAGGCCAAGATCAACGCCCTAAACGCGCTCAAATCAGACATCAAACACTACAGAGTCCCCGAACCTGCCCAAGCGACCATCTTCGAATGCATCAAGCTTGCCATTACCCAGCAGGCATCGTCAACGCTCACGAGCACCGCGCTGTCGACCCTCGGACACTTGCTAAAGCGATTGAAGATCCAGGACAGCACCGGCCATGCCATCACCACCTTTGCGCCCAGGCTGTTTCCAGCCCTCCAGGACCGCCTGGGCGATCTGCGCGAGTCGGTGCGCACGGCGACCGCTCAGGCACTCTGCGACTTATATCCATTCCTAGCCAGTGATGTGGAGCAGATTGTGCGCGAAGAGGCTATAGGAGGCTCTAATGCGCGCGCGAAGGAGGCTGGCATGAGATGGGTCGTCAAGATGCACAAGGAGGAAGGCATGCCGTTCAAGAGCTATACGCAAGCATTGGTCGCACGACTGGAAGACGCCGACGGGACTGTGCGAGAGGCGGCGAAGTCAGTAGTGATTGAGCTGTTTAGTGAAGCACCTGCCCCGGCCAAGAAGGATTTGCAGCGACAACTCAAGGCGTTCAACGTTCGCCATTCCATCGCGAGCCAAATCCTTGCAGCCATTGGGTCAGAAACAAGTGGCTCGAGGCCACAGACCGCCGCCAATCCACAACCTTCGCCGCAGATGACTGCTTCAACACGATCTCTGCCGACCGTCGACCATGCCGCTCTCCTCGCAGAGAGTATCAATAGCGAAGCTGCAAAGCCGCCACCGCAGGAGATTGTTCCAATGGATCCCATATACGTCGATTCGCGAGCAGAACTAGACGATATATTCCAGGACATGCGTCCACACTTTGAGGGCAAAGAGACCGAGCACAATTGGATGCCTCGTGACAAGTCCATTACAAAGCTTAGGCGGATACTGAAGGGCAATGCACCCAACGAGTATCATCATAACTTCATGGCAGGAATCAAGAGTCTCGTGGAAGGCATTATTAAGGTCTCAAGCTCGCTACGAACCACCATGTCCACCAACGGCTGCCAGCTCGTTCAAGAGCTGGCCAAGACTCTCGGCCCAGCACTGGATCCACACGTTGAGATCTTCCTGCAGACATTCATCAAGATGAGCGCAGCGACAAAGCACATTGCAGCTGAAAACGGCAAGACAACATCAAACGAGATCTTCCAAAATTGCTCCTACAATATTCAGATGATGCGGCACATTTGGTTGGCGGCACAAGAAAAGAATGTACAAGTGCGTCAGTGTGCGGCAGTCTGGTTGACGACCGTGTTGAAGCGGCAATCGAGCTACAAGAGCAGTTTTGAGAGCTCTGGAGGATTAGAACTTGCGGAGAAGTCCATCAAAAAGGGTCTCGATGATGCAAACCCAAAAGTGAAAGAGGCGACGCGCGCAACGTACTGGACTTTTGCGAAGACATGGCCGGACAAGGCACAAAAGATGATGAATGATCTGGATCCCAAATCGAAATCAGCGTTGGAAAAAGACCCCAACAACCCAAATGCAGCTCTGCACGCGTCAGTCAGCACAGCTTCTACGACTTCGAGAGCGGGCGGCACCGCAAGTAGGACAGCACTGCGAGACATGATGGCCGAGAAGAGAAGAGCTGCTGGCAAGCTACCTTCGCGGCCAAATTCAGCCATGGCAGACCTTTCCCCAGCGAAACAAAGATCCACGCCAGTCTCCAATGGCACAAGTCGCGGACCATCGAACTTGTCAAAAGTGACCAATAGGCACGTGTCGACTACCTCTAATGCGTCTACCGCAGAGGCAGCCGAGCCTTCTACTGGCGCAAAGAAGGGCAGTAGTCTCATGTCTGGACCTGTACGACGGCCACGACGACCAGAAGTGGCCAGACCTCAGACCGCAGATCCTTACGCCTCGCGAAGGATGTTACGACCTGTGACTCCAGCTTCTAATGGAAGTCCCTTTGGAAGTCCAGAGAGAGGCACTGGCGCATCAAAGGCATCGACTGTGGCTTCGAGCGTTATTAGGAACAGAGCGAAGACCTCGGAGACTGCCGCGGGAAATTCAGCGAGAGGGAGTCCTGTGAGAAGTCCGGTACTTTCTCGAGATCACATTCAGCCTGCTACAAGCTCACGGCCCACGAGCAAAGGTAGCGAAACCATGAACAGCATTCGAGAGGGCGACTTGACCATGGTCATGCCGAAAGGTGTCACAACGAACAGAGGAAATTTCTCTCCTGGCCACAAGCGGTCTGGCCTCGGAGAGACCAAATCAGTCGACAGTGGCATTCCGGCCATGAATGAGGACGAGGGCTTCACAATGGTAATGCCTAATCTGCCTCATCTGCCACGCGCACCATCACCTCTCGCTTATCGCAGTCCCATCAAGGACATGTTTGCTGAGGCTCGCATGAAAGGCAAATTGTCGCCTGAAGCACAGCGTCTTGTGTCCCACAGTCGATCAGCCAGTCAGGAAGAAGAAGAAGAAGAAGAAGAAGAAGAAAAAGTCAACGGGGATGTGCCTCAGGGCGGTCCTGTCAGGAGCATAGATGAAGTCCAAATCTACGAGGATCCCTTTACTGAGAACACGACCCAGGCCGATGCTGATGAGGACCGGAAAGTGCTCGGGGAGTTACCTCTCAACGAGAACAACCGACCCCGAAGTCCTACGCAAAGCGTTGGCTCTAGCAGTAACAGCCCTGGTAGTCCTCGGCAAGCGGCAACTGCATGCGCACCTCCAGCAGTGATGCCTCAAGATCGCGCTGAAGTGATGAGGAACCGGCGACTACTTTCTTCTGGCATCGAGCGGATCCGCACCAAGACACTAGACGCGCATGGTTTTCGCCGAGTGCAGGATCTGGTCAAGTCAAAGACCGATATCTGGGAGGGTGGCAAGAGGTTCGATGAACTAATGACAGTTCTGCTTGACTACCTGCAAACATTCGCGCAAGACCCGAAACTCAGCCAACTTCCTGCAAGTAAGATTGCCGGTCTCAAAGCTCAAGCACTCGGCGTTGTGCGTGCTTTGCTGACATTGTACCCCAAGTACGCCACTTCATGGTACGACAAGGCGCTTGTTGCGGTCTTGTCAACTCGGGAAGGAATCGATGACAACAGGCATCTGATCACCGACATGCGACGGACTGCCGATGAGATTGTGGCGAAAGCAGCTCCCGAGCGATGCATAGACGCAGTTCTTGATGTGCTGCCGGAAAAGTCAGATGGCACATCGAAATCAGTTGCCATGGACATCCTCACGCTGCAACGACTTGTGTCTCGAAGCAAAGAGTCGGGACTGGAGCTCGGGGAGGAACGGCGAGCACGGCTCGCTCAGACGGCGGCGCGATTCCTGAACGATAGCAACTCGGAAGTACGGAAAGTAGATGTGGACTTTGCAAGCGAGTTGTTTGATATTTTCGAAGCATCGAAGACGGCATTCTGGAGCGAGTTCAAGGGTTCTGACGAGGGAAGACTGGGGCTTCTCACGTATTACATCGCTAAGAAGGGTAAAGAGACAGGCCAGTAATACTGGTGTGCAGAGGGAGCAGGAGGTAGAGGAAAGGGTTTGGCATGTACTTCGGGTCATTGCATGAGATTCTCAAGGAAAGCGTCGGCGTTGGTGAGAAAGGGACGAGGCGAGACATTTTCGTATTTGATTCGACGGCATGAGGTTCGGAAGTTACGCTTCTTGGATGTACGGATACCCACCAAAATACCATTGTCAGAATATGTTTGAAGAGTGTTTGGCGCTCGACTTCTGGGGATGATACTGACTCCAATGAGGTCGTGTGGCTCAGGGCGGCATCGAAAATACCTATCCCCTGTAAAAACTCGTTGCCTCGGAGCGTTCGTCGGCAAAACTAGGATTCTGGTGGAGTTCTTATACAAAATACGTCTGTGCCAACTTATGCAAAGCGGATTCGACCAACCAGATCCTCTAGATCTTATACAGCAGTTCTACGGACTTAACCACGGACTTCGTTTAGGGGATACCGTCCGGACACGGCTGAAGCATTGCGGGTAGCAGCGCGTCGCCGCGTTCCGTGCGGTCAATGGTGGATTCCCGAAGCGATATCCCTTTGCAGGTCATACCGGTTTTGCTTGGCGAACATAAGTGGAGCAAGAAAGGTGGTTAATTGTATGCACAGACAGAATTGGTTAGAGATGTTGTACACAATGGCACAGGCCGCACAGCCGTCACCCGTGAACATCACCGTTATTACACGGACTACGGTGAGCACAGACCCCTTTAGTGCCTGCCTTATAATAATATAAACACAAGCCTGTCAGCACCTGACTCAGCAGTTAATATAGCCGGATACAGCGGATAACTGCTCGGTACGGTAGATATCCTTCGTAATAGATCGTTCTCGGTGTGGGTCCCTAGGTAACACTAATCTGTGTCTCGTGCATGTTCATATCGTGAACACTGTGTTCATAGACCTGGAAATTAAATACACTGTGAGTCTACATCTCTGTCTAGAATTTGTATGGGTGCACAGGCAAAACTGGGGCGACTTGCATGAACGCTCACAGCCGTCGAAATTTCAAAGGGATGATGATACGTAATGTGGGACGGTAGACGGCCGGTGCTCGCCAACTTGCATGCATATGCATGGCAAGCTCGAATGGCAGCGAAGTTCGTCGGAGCGTATTCTGTGGCTAGAAGGCAAATGGTGCTTTCAGTAGTAGTGGGAAGAAGCTGGTCGATCAAGTGACCCTTGTGCAGCCGCATGGCGTGTATTTATCATGATCAGCAATAATTTAGCTATGGAGGGATGCTCGGAGATTTCGTGCGAAGAAGTGTCGAGTCTCGATGCGTGAAGTCCTTATCTCTTCTCGATAAAGCTTCTTGTATGAGAATGCAAGGCAAGTCGCGTGGCATTGCGTATTGCACTGGGCATGGTGATGTCTTCCGGTCCCAGGGTCCCTTCGACAACGGGATGGGGGCGGGAAGGATGGGCTCGGCGGTGAGAGCAACGGCTGGCACGTTTGGCAGTGGTCGGGGCTGTTGCAAGGGCAGTCGTCTACTTCGAACAGTGTGTGGTTTTGGAGGGCGCGGTGGATGATGTAGCTGGTATGGTCGTAGTGTTTTGACCAGGACCCGTCAGGCTTCATAGGCCTGGCCACCAGTAATAAGTCAATTGACGATGCGTCGATGCGTCTCTGGCGAGCGATGGATGTGACGATGATCGCGAATCGGCTTCATCGGGTTTCATGAAGTGGCCTACAATTTCGTTTCGCGCGCTACGGCTACTGGCCGCTGCAGGTGCGTGCCTGCTGGGAGCCTCGGACTGCGCACGCCTGGCTCGCGCTCATGATTCCTGCATGCACACACACATACACACACATGGTTGCAGTGTGACGACAGCGTGCGGTTGAAGCAGTGCGGCTGGAACAATGCGTGTGGCACCACTGGTGCACGCGATGGCCCTGCCAGTTGTACGACACGCCGCGCAGGCCTGCGTTTAGAGGGATTTCGCCGCACCCCTATGCCGCCAAACAGGTGCCGCCAAACATATGCGATTGGTTAGTAAATGAATAGTGGATCCTCAACGTACAGGGCAGTTTTCTATGCCGCCGTACCTGCTCGGCGGTATAGAAAACCCTCGATTAGGATGCTAAGTGAGTGAATGCGGCCTAGTACGAAGGGTATTGCCGCTGCTTCTAACCTCGCGCTTTCTACGCGTTCTCGTATCGATAGATAATAGTATACTACTTACTATACTTAATCGTTAGTAATAATAGCACTTAGAGTATGTGTCTAGGTGTTAGGGTCCATTACGTGCCTAATGCCTAAGGCTGCAACTGCTGCACTTTATTTTCGGACTTTTATATAGATTAGTCCTTCTTTAATACATTAGTTATATTAAGTAGTTATAAGCCCGGTGCGTTTCTAACGCATATAATACGTTTACTACGTATTCTAATAGTTACTCCGATAGCTGTATAGCTAGCGCTTGTTACTAAAAATTGCGCCGATACTATTATCGTCGCCGCCGCCCTCGAGGGTTCTAGTAGGTGCTAGTCCGACTCGAGTTATTAGTGTTAGCTGTCCGCTACATTAGTATTAGCTGTCCGCTATACTAGAATATAGGCGCGCCTGTCGGCCGCCCCTTAAGACAAGTCTATAGTCTCTTTCTATATTAATATTATCGCCGTCGCTATCTGCAATAGCTCCCCCTATAACAATATCTAACGCTTATATAAGCAACATTCCTAAGCTAAAGAATAAGGAGAACTATCTAGTATAGGCCTATGCTGCTAAGGATGCCCTTAAAGGTATGCAAGTATAGCGCTATATCTAAGGGATCCGCCTAAAGCCTAAAGTTAAGCTATCGTCTACTGAAATATAGAAGCAATTTAAAGACCGCTAAGATAAATAGGAGGCAAAGGACTAGTTAGCGCGTACGTAGATATTCGCTAACTATATATCGGAGATTTAGTAGTCGTTACTTAGACTCGATACCTCCTAGGTAGTATAGAGTTATCTATATAAGAAGTATACTAGTAAAGGTAGGTCTACTAAATTCATGCTCTTCTAGGACTATATTACCCTTCGCTACGATAGCAAGGATGTCGAGAAGTTCTGTAATAAATACAAGAAGAAGCTCGGTACCTTAAAGGATACTAAATTAGCTATTAGCTAATATTAGGCTGTCTATATGTTTATTATACAAATTGCACCGTTCTACGAGTCTTTCGTATAGATACGCCGAGAGCAAATGCGAGCCTTAGAGTACACTATTAATAACAGTACCCTTAACAACATTATTAGCGCGTTGCTTAATAAGAATGTAGCTCAATTAAACTAGGCCTAGTACAATAGTTTCTTCGGTCTCTAGCGCTAGCAACTATAAGGCAATAGCAATAGTCGAGGTAACTCGAACCGAGGCGGCCGTAGTAGCCGCGGAAACAATAACAATAGCAACGGTCGAGGCCGCGGTAGAAGCAACTAGAATAGTTACTAGTCTAACCGTAAGAAGTGCGCCTATTGTTAGGGATCGCACCCTTCTAACCGCTGCTATAACAAGTACCCTTATCTAAAGGAAGAAGACCGTCTTCGTCGCGAGAAGCAGAAGGCTAAGAAGAAGCAATAGCAGCAGCGTAGACTAACTGCGTAGCAACAATAGCAATAGCTGCTATCTAGTTAGAATAGTGCTTAGGGGCTATATGCGGCTAATGCTACCCTAGGGGTGTTATTAGACCTAAACTACAATTACGCCTTTACTGCAAGCGCTACTATAGTTACTGTTAGCGACTAGGTTTCTACGGCTCTTACGGCTAGCACTCGTACTACTAATTAGGTTGTTAACTTAGGTACTAGCATGCATATAGTTAATAACCCCTTACTGCTTATTAAATATAAAGGCTGCTACATTCCTGTCCGGTTTAGTAGCAACACGAAGCACGCTACGATGGTTAGTATAGCTTAGACTAAGGTTGTTAATAAGCGTAGTGTTAGCAACATAAAGCTGTCTAATACGCTGTATATTCTAGGTCTAGCAGCCAACCTTCTATCTACTAAGAAGCTTACCGACAAGGGTTGTTTCTACCGAAATGATAAGCGTATCCTATTTACGATAGTGGAGGGCAATGAGGTTACTATCGCTTAGACATACCGTAAGAATAGTCTTCCCTACCTCTATATACTAACCTCTAGTCTAGATAGTAAAGTAGTTGCCCTTCTGTCGAAGAAGGGGGTACCTATAGGCACTATAGATAAGTGGCATCTACGATATAGCTATATTTATTACTGCAAGCTGCTAAGAATAGAATCTGAGGGTTAGATTGTTATTACTAGTGCTAAGAAGGACTTCCGTAACTGCATTGCCTATCGTATAGCTATATTATATAAGGAATACAATCGGCTGCTACGCGTACGACCATCTACGATCTATTACATTGTCTGTGTAGATGTAGTTACTATTACCAATCCTAGTCTATTATAGGAGCGCTATTTTACGCTGTTTACGTACGCTAAGTTAGGCTATCGATACGAGTATACTAGTACGCTCAAGTTAGGGGCTGCAGTGGCTATTAAGGACTATCGTATACATATCCGTATACAGACTAGTTACTCAATCCCAATCTACCGCCTCGATAGAGGGGGTAAATACGGCGGAAATCAGCTATTAAATTAGGCTCGAGACGAGGGCATTATACTACAAGTTACTACACCTTATTTATTAACTTAGAATAGCCTTACTAAGGTTAGTAATTACATCGTATATACGACTACGAGAAAGATGATGCTGTAGGCTAACCTTCTAAAGTCTCTATAGCTATATGCTATTGCCTCCGCTATATAGGTCCTTAATATTACACCTGGAACCCTAGAAGGTCTTAGCCCCTATACTATTATAGCTAGGGAGCTCAATTAGTCTCGAAAGCAGCTACGCCTTTAGCACCTTCGAGCCTATAGCTATACTGCTATTGTCTACGACTATAGTGTAGCTCGTAGCAAGAAGTTTAACGCTTATAGAAAGCTCGGCAAACTAGTTAGTTATACGAAGGGCTTAGTAGACTCTAGCAAATATATAATCTACTTGTCTAACGAACACAAGGTTATTGCCTCGAAGGATGTCTAGTTTATTAAGTTAGGGGACGATAAGTTGTCGCTTCTAGAGGGCATAAACCTATACGCTAATCCTAATAACCTAGCTGAGAACGAGTTTGTTCTACTTGAGTCTATTATGCCGGCTTTGTTCAATTCTATAAGCAACGAGGCTCCGTCGCCTACCGAGACTGCTAGTATAGTCTAGCGGCTTCTAGCTTAGCAAGAAGAACAGCCTAAACAAGGACTTGCATAGGAAATAGCCGATAAGGTCGCTAATCCGTTGCTAATCGATAACGACCTTCTAGACGTTTAACTAGTTCAACTACTAACTTCAAGTAATAAAGATAGCTTTTAGTTAGCCGAGGAAGAGCTAGTATATAATCTAAACGCTAAGAAGGGCGAGCTAGGCTAGTTGCCTAAGTTTAAGCGACCTGCTAAGGCTGTTAGTAATCGTTCTACGCGCAAGACACGGAGTAACAAGTCGGCTCGAGACCTGTTGCGTAGCTATCTAGCTAATTGTAGTGTTAAGCGGTTAACTCGACGTATAATAGCTAACATGCCGATAGCCTATATTAAGGGTTTTATAGCTTCCTATTACATTGCTAAACAGTCTAATAAGCCTAAAGAGACTATTCCTATTCCGAAGAGCTATAAGGAAGCAACTTAGTCGCTATATTAGCTATAGTAGAAGGAAGCTTGCGAGGCTAAATACAAGTTACTAATTAACAACTATATATAGGTTTATATATCTCGGTTAGAGGTGCTAGAAGGCAGGAAGGTTGTTCGTAGCCGATAGGTGTTTACTATCAAGCGTAACGCTAATAGTAAGGTAAGCCGGTTTAAGGCTCGTTAGGTCGTCCGTAGTTTCACTTAGGTTAAGGGACAGGACTACGATAAGACCTATACGGCAGTAGCTAAGCCTTCTATACTGCGAGCGCTGTTTGGCCTGATTGCTTATTACGATCTAGAGGCTAAGCAATACGACATTCTAACAGCCTTCCTTAACGCACTTATTAGTAACAAGTACAAGATCTACGTTAAACAGCTATACGGCTTTAAAGACCGTAGTAGCAAGGGCACGGTTTGCCTACTGCTAAAGGCCCTATATAGTCTAAAGCAGTTACCAATGCTGTAGTATAAAGAGCTTCGGAAGTACTTAAAGAGCCTAGACTTCATTCTAATAATGTCCGACGTCTGTGTGTTTAAGTACGTTAGCGGCTCGATTATTGTTATCTACGTCGATAATATAATTATTATCGCCTACAGCCTATTAGCACTAGAAGCTGTTGCTTAGTTGCTAAAGGAGCGCTTTAACATGCGAGAACTAGGCGACCTTTACTACTATCTCGGCATGCGCATCATCCGCGACTATAACAAGCGCACTATCTACGTCGTTTAGGACGCCTACTTAAATAGGCTCTACGAGAAGTATAGTATGCGTAGCCGTATCGGACTAGCTACTCTAATAGCGCCTCGTTACGTTAAGACATCTATTTAACGCGCACCTAAAGGCTATATAGCTAGTGCCGCCTTCAAGACTTAGTATTAGGAGGGTATTAGTAAAGCCCTCTAGCTAGCAATAATTACTCGGCCGGATGCTTGCTACACTGCCGGCCTATTATTACGATTCATTTCTAACCCGACCGAGGAGCATTATTCCGCGCTTCTTTAGCTAATTAAGTACCTAGTTGGCACCCTTAGCCGTAGTATGCGCTTCTAAGGCAACCTAAACGAAGACGACCTCAAGTTCGCTAGTTACTATAACGCCTTATAGGCTAACGATCTAGTTACCTGCCGCTCTATAGGCGGCTTCTACTTCACTATTGTAGGCGGACCTCTATTGTATAAGTCCGGCCGCTAGACACTCGTTACACTGTTATTAACTGAAGCTAAGTATGTTTAACTTACTATAGGGGCTAAGGAAGCAGTTGCCTTAGCTCGCTTATTAAAGGAAATTGGTTATAAGGGCTATATTCTTCTAGTTACGCTCTACGAGGACAATTAGTCCGCTATCGCTATTACTAAGTCCACTATTAATAGCCGTACGAAGCATATAGATGCTCGTGTCTACTATATTCGAGAGAAGATTGCTAATAGTACTATTGTCGTC
The DNA here is from genome assembly GCF_000340215.1 of Pseudocercospora fijiensis CIRAD86. NCBI lineage: Eukaryota > Fungi > Ascomycota > Dothideomycetes > Mycosphaerellales > Mycosphaerellaceae > Pseudocercospora > Pseudocercospora fijiensis. The sequence continues at coordinate 3,620,268 of NW_006921533.1, forward strand.
TAATAGGTTAGCATATATAATTAGATAGCCGATAGCTTTACTAAGCCGCTTAACAAGACTAAGTACGGCCGCTTTATTAAACAACTGAACCTAGTAGATTGCAAGGCCGCTATTAAGAGCGCTATAAAGCTAGCTGCTAAGTACTAAGAAGAAAGGGCCTTTGTTTGCTTTATCTGTTTAACCTAAGAGTAGTCCAGTTTATTTACCTGTTTTGTTTGATTACCTAATACCCTCCTGTTTGCTTTGCTAACTGAATGGCTAATGTGTTTGTTTTATTCTATAGCGATATGCACGTGCTAAGGGGGTAACTTAGAGTGTGTGTCTAGGTGTTAGGGTCCATTACGTGCCTAATGCCTGAGGCTGCAACTGCTGCACTTCATCTTCGGACTTCTACATAGATTAGTCCTTCTTTAATACATTAGTTATATCAAGTATAGCCTTCGAGAACAGCTTCTCGAGAGCTTCTTTAGTCGCTTCCGTTGCTATACTATAGTCTCAAACCCTAACTCTAGTACCGTTTCTATGCGCTTAAACGATCGAGCCTAGCCGTAATAGCGTATTCTTTCGCTTTGCATATAATATAATAGGTAAGGAGCTATTATTTAATAAGAACAGCCGTATAGTAGTACTAATAACCGAGCGAAGAACGCCCTCTTAAACGCCTACACCCTTAGCGAGTCCGGCGCTTTTACGTATAAGCGCTTCTATAGTACCTCTAGCAACTCCGATCTATCGAAAGTTAGGTAAATCTATACGCCGTAGGGCAAGAGTTAAAGCGTAGATTAAGGCCGATAGGGAGCTAATTAGTAACGATCCGGAAGCGCTTGTTTAAAGCTATACTATTAGACAGTTAGGCCTTACTCTAGCTATAAAAGTTGTACTTTTAAAGGTCGTATACAAGCATATAATAATGCTTAGTTAGCCGAAGATATAGGACACTATTAGCCTTACCTTTACACGTAAGACTAGATTTACTTACAGAAGCTTAAAGAACGCCTTTAACTTAATGCTAAAGGTCTACGATTAATAGCGAGACCCTAAGTAGGGCGGCACCTATATAGACTCTAGCACTAAGTTTAATAACGAATATACTAATCGGCTTAGCGAGATAAAGGCAGCGATTGCTAAGAAGCAATAGTTAGCTAAAGATAAAGCGATTGCCGCTAAGAAGAAGGAGGCTAAACAGCTTAACGCTTAGCGAGTAAGGCTTAACCTTACAAAGAGCCGGAAGGGTAAGGGCAAGAAGAAGGAGCCCTTACCGGATCTAGTAGACAGCAGTAGTAAATCTAATGCTTATAAGGGTAAAGAAGAAGATAAGACAGACGATAAGGCCGAGCGGAATAAGTATAATCCGCTAGAGACAGTACACCCTAAGGCGGACTTTAATAAGGAAGCGATATATAATCTAGTAATACCGGCGGCTCGTACGGCTTCTCGTATAGCTTCTCGTACGGCTTTAGCAACGCTAGCGCTAGCGATAGGCAATAGGAAGAAGCGCAAGACAAGGAAAGAATTAGCTAAAGAACCCCCGATAATAGAAGCTAGTATAGTATTGTTAGTGTAGTCGTTAAATAGGGGTAGTAGAAGTAATAAGAACGAGCGAGAGTTAAAGAGACTAAAGACTAATATTCGTACGCTAAAGGCTTAGAACGACACTATACTATCGCTCTTAAAGGGCATTGCCGGAAACTAAGAACAGCGTGTCTAGTACCTAATTATAGTATAGCAAAGCACTCCGGAGGTTCCCGAGGATAGCGAGATCGATCTTCCGTATAAAACTTTAATTAGAAGTACTTATAGTAAAGTAGAGTTGCATAAGTACAGAGCGGCTAGCATTGATCTATTCGATCCGAGCGTAGATTTAAGCCAGTTTAAGGGTTAGTTTAGCTTCGATAATAGTACGTGTTTAACGCTTTCCCTATATAGCTATAGAATAGTTAATTTTAGTCCGATTATATCGCGCAAAAGATATATTATAGCCGTAATATAGACGATAAAGCGTATATATAGTTTTATATAGGTGCGGCTAATATATAGTAGTATAGTAGATAGTAGAGGGTACGGCTTAGCTTATATATACATTCCGGCTAATATAAAGTTTACCCTCGCGGAGGTCCGCGGAGGCGGCCGGACCTCCGAGATATACTATTCTTTCTCTAATCTCGAACCCTTAGGTCCGCTATTAAGTGCTAATTGCCCGTCTATGTCGTCGCTTTCTTACGTGTTTTTGCCGTAGATAGACAGGCTCTTCTAGGACAGGTATATCGCTATAGGGATAGAGATATTCTATAGTAGAGGGAGGTCTTGTTTTAAAGCGGACATTGCACTAATTGCTACGCCGTAGGCAGGTATAGAGGTTTGTAAGCAAAGTCGCTATTAAATAATAAGACGAGATAGGTTAATTGCCGATATATTGCTGCTTAGTAAGGCCTAGATAACCCTATAACTGTAGAGTCTTTCCGAAGGCATATTCTATCTCTATTCTTACCCTTAATATACGAGTATTAAATGCCTGTTTTAATAGAGGTAGAGGTTTACTAGGCTATAGACATATAACTCCGTATGTATAGTAATAAGCTAGATCGCTATAGAGATATAGCTTACGTCTGTTTGCTATAAGACGACGTATTCGCTTAGGAATAGTATTACGAAGCTAGGAGGGAAGGGACACCTAGGCGGCTGCTACTAGCCGCCTTATAGGCATACTTCCTCCGTAGCTAGATAGATATAATATAAAACAATATACTTTAAAACTACGTTTCGAACTATAACAAAATAGTAGCTTCGCTATAAGCACTAGCGTAAAGAAAACGCACTAACCGTTACTAAACGGACTATCCGAACTACGGTTTACTATCCCCCTCCTCCTCCTAAGGTAAAAGGTCCTCCGTACTTAGGAGGAATCCTAACGACCTACTCTAACGCTATTTTCCGCACTATCGACGAAAGTAGCAGTTAGACTATACTAAGCGAAAGAGTTAAGAAATTACTAGCGACAAGTCGACGCGGCTATAGGCGATAGACTAAGTATACCGCCGTCGCCGGCATCCCGCCGCCTTTACTTTTCTATTATTTACATCCTTATTTATAGAAGGCAGGTCCGCCCGATACTAGGTTAGCGGGGACCGCAATTTAGGAAGGTTTAGAATAACTAAACGGCGACTGCTACGTGCGCTACTACGCTTAACATTCTAATTACGCTCGTACTTAACACTCGAGCACTAAAGCCGCGTAGCCCTTAACTAGCCTAACTAACGGCCTATTGTTCTAAGTCTATAGCACTAAAGAACTAAGGGGAACCTTCCGTTAAGTTATAGCCTACCGCCTAGGAAGATTGTACTCTTCCCGAATTAGCTAAGGACAGATACTACCTTATCTATACGGCTTTTACCCTCCTAGCCTTTTCTAAACTAAGACAGTACCTAGCAAAACTTCTCGAGGGAGACCTGAAATTCCGCGTTATCGCTATAACCGAGTAGCTAGAGGATCCTAAAGAAGCGGACCCTCCTCGTAGATTAAGATCTATATTAAGGGAGAACGCTAAGTCTACCGATAGGGATACTACGCCTAAGCCTCCTACTCGCTCTAAAATTATTAGCAACTAGGTTAACAATAACTCTCTATCTTATTCTGCAGTATAACAGGTCGACCGTTTAATAGCTTACTAGCTAAAGAGCAAGTATTTCGCCTAGTAGAAGACCGAGAACTTTAGGTCTACCGCTAAAGAGCCTCTAGAGAACGAACATCGTCCTCGTTATAGGAAAACTTAGATACCTCTAAAGCCGGAGAAGTAAGCGGTCTAACCTTCGGTAGAAGACGATATAGGAGCGGCCCCTAAGCCGGATAGACGCAAGGTTCCTTTTATAATTAATCCGCCTAAGGGCGACGCCTTTAAGAACTTCGGCTCTTTTCGTAAAAAGCCCCCGCTAGCGCCTCGAGAAAGCTCCCTTATCTCCGTATCTACTACGTTACCTCTTAGCTCTCTCGCCGACTTAGATCTAGAGCAAGAAATATTAGGCAAGACTAACGGAGCCGCAGCCTCTACTAACGGCAATGCTATATAATAAATAAAGGAATAGTTTGCTTAACAAATGCGAGAAGAACGCGAGAGAGCGGGAATATAGCGTAAGAACGACTAGGCTCGTCTTAATCGCGCCCTCGTAGAGCAACGAGAGGTCTACGAGCTCGAGATCTAAGAAAAATTGCAAGAGGCTTTCGAGTAGGGCCGCTAGGAAGCCGTAAGAGCTAAGAATAAAGCGGCCGCTAAAGAGAATAGCGAGGGCAGAGCTCCGCAGCCGTCGGAGCAACTAGACTACTATATTAATACGGGCAAGTTGTTTACGTCGGGATAGCGAGGAAACGCTAAGTCTATTAGAAGACCGAGGGAAGCGAACTCTCGGAATAATATCGGCAATAACGAAGATAGCAATAACAACGCCGAGAATACTAGAATTAGTAGGTTAGAAACGCTTATAGGGAAACTAGTATAGGCGATAGGGAATAATAGCCTAGTAGGCTATATAGCTCCGTAGAATAAGGACTATCTAGGAGCGACCGGGCCGCCGCGATATATAGGTCTTTACCCGATACGTAACTAAGTAGGCTACGGCCTAACGAGGGCAGACTAGCAAGCTAATCGGAATCGAGATGCTCGCCCTTATACTAGACCTAAGATTAACGCCGAGCGTTTCGCGGCCTTAGCCTAGGGAGTCCTAGTCGCTAGAGAGCTACCTACGGGCAACCTTAGGTCTATATAAAACCGCGGGGATCGAGGAAACTATATTAACCCTAGGTATAACGGTATATACGCATATGCTCCCCTATATACTCCTTAGTTAGATTTTAGCTAGGAAATCGCCCCCTATAAGTTTAAGCCCGAGCAAATCGGGTATTTTAATAAGGACCTGCCGGAGAGCAAGGGCAAAGGCCCGGTAGTATATTTCGGGAATACTATATACTACCGAGATGTTTTCGCCTTTATTACGCGCCTAGACGTCGCTATTTAGGCTAGCGAATACCTAGCTCCTACCCTTCGTCTATTACTATACTAATGCCTTTAGGGTTCCGCTTTATAATAGTACCTATACGCGCTTACTAATAATCGACGTACGCTTCTATAGACCGGCCCGGGGATCGAGCGGTAGAAGGAGGCGTTACGCGAATAGTTCCGATTAGACCCTTTAGTCGCCGCGCGCGAGATAGAGATAGAGCAATACTATATCGAGGATATCGCGGCCCGTAGGAGCGTAAGCGAGTACGTTATTAACGTTATACGTCTCGCTTAGCAGAGCGGTACGGAATTACTCGCTAGGCAGATTAATTATGCCTTCCGTAAGATCGTGCTAGAGCTTAGAGGTAATCTTAATATACCTACGGCATTATAAATATATTAAACCCTTATCGATATAATATAGGCCTACTACGCTACGTAGGTAGAGCTATATCTACCCGGTAGTACAACTGCTAGCTACTATAGTAGTAAGTACAACCTTCGGCATAGCGATTTAGTATAGGGTAGGTTCGTAGACCTAAGGTTCTAGCCTAGGTCTCGTTTTAACGCTAGACGCGCGCCTTTTCTCGGAAATAATAATCCGTATAATCGATAGCAACCTAACGCCTTCTAATAGCGCCGTTAGCCTAGACCTTAAGTCTATAGCCGCTAACGACTATAAGCCGTAAACGTAAGCGTAAACGAGAAGATAGTAGACGCGCGCGGTCTCCCGTAGTATCCGAATCCTTAGAGATAGTAGACGATATCCGGAAATATAAGAGGACAAGGCATTTCCGCGAATTACGGAGGCCTCGCCGAGCCCGCCTTTTTCTACGACCCGATAGACCGAGAGTAGGGCGATAAGTACGACGAATCTAGACTTAGTTAGTAGGACTAGTTCGACGCCTAAGAAGAGCTAGGAGATTAGTATAAGGCGGAAGAAGACGCTAGCTACGCCGGCGGATAAGAGGACTAGGTTTTCCCTTCTGTAAACCCGTTCGCATCTCTCGTCTACTATACTTAGACCTAGAGCCGTAGACCCGAGGTCTCGAGCTAGCCTTCCCGGGAGAAGAACCGATAGGACGGCCGACCTATACGCTATAATATATGTAGGGAGGTTTTCCGCTCTACTAACGAGTTTTTTACTACCTACCTAGACTAAGCCTATCTAAAAGACGCCTCCGGTAAACGCACTAACGTACTCTTTAAACAGGCTTCGGGAAACTCCGCGAGCTAGAAGTAAAACTAGTTACTCCTAGCTCGTAGCGCTTAACCCTAAGTCTATCGGAAACTCTAGAATACCTAGTAGCTATAGGAATTTTCGAGCGCCTTAAATTACTAGGTTGCTTACTACTAGATAAGCAAGATGCCTTACGTCTATTAATAGAGGCCTAAGGGAAAGCATACGATTTAGTATCTTATAGAACTAGCTCTCTCTAGAATATCGAAACGTATCTTACTACGGACAAGTATTAAGAAGATTTATTACAGCTAGCTAAGCGAAAATTTGACGACATTAATAGCCTAAAGCTTTAGGTCTACTACATTTAGGAGTAACTATAGATTATTCTATATACGGCTAAGCTCCCGCCGGGAGACCTAGCTTATACGTTCCGATATTACGATATAGTCGAGGCTAACTACGCTCTTACTCCGGGAGGAGAATTTAAACGTATATACCTCGACACTAGTATAAAAGCATCGATAATAGACTAGAAGTAGCTAGTCGCCTAGCTAGGTCGAGAAAATATCTAGTATCTAAAGTAGCCTCTCGAATTTCGTAGTTTAGCCGGAAGTACAAAGTGCGAGCAATAGATTAATTTGTCGATATACTTCCCTATATTCGCGAAGTCTAGAAAGCCTGCCCTCGCCTATATCGAATAGCTAGTAAGAGTTATGCCTAATTTACCGTATAATATGCTCCTCGGGATAGACGTTATAACCCCCGCCGGCTTTATACTCTATACCGGAGCCAGATACGTCGTTATAATAGAAAACGACTACGCCGTAATGCCTATAGCCTATATACCTAAAACTAAGACTCTAATACGGGCTAATGTTAGGGCTATCGACTAAATTAGGCTGCCGCTACGTACGGCGGCAATGATTCTAGTACGATATAATAGAGCAACGGCTTTTAAGGGCATAGACTAAGACCTCCTCTTTGTTCCCGGCGAATCTAAATTCCCGGGCATAGCGGCGATATGCGCCTATATTACCGGACCCGAACTTCCTAGGGTCTAAGTTAGGAATCTTAGCTACGACGACGACCTAGTAATACTACGTAATAGAAAACTAGGTAAACTGTAGCAATTGTAGATAGACGACATCTAGCAAATCGATAAGTTTAATACGGACCCTCGGTCTATAGAGCGAAAATTAGGAGGTACCTCGCTCGCGATAGACCTATAGGTGCAGGCTCTTTTAACTCGCGAATTCCGAGCATCCTTAAGAACGAGAAAAGCCGTAGTAGAACCTATTTACAGAGTTACGCAAGCTTAAGCGCTTAAGACCCGACAGTCTTAGGCACCGACAAATAGACTTAGCGAAAATGAGACGATTAGGCTAATAGACCGAGAGTCTCCTCGCCCTTCCGGCCGAACTCTCGCTAGCGCGTTTTAGTTAGACCCCGCAGTAGTTCGGGTTGGTTTAGTTTGGTTTGCTAAGCCGAAACTCTAGTTTGGTTTAGGTTGGTTTACTAAGCAACTATATAAGTAGCTAGTTCGAACTATATAATTTATCGGTTTTTAAGAAGTGTACGAATGTATACGTAGCTTTAAGCAAGCCCTTTATAAGACTTAGTAGTATAGCCGGCAGCGTAGCCGGCATTTTTAGTCCTTAGTACTTATAGAATTTTCGAATCCTACTTAGGCTACGTAGTTGTATAAAGGTACTTATATAACCTTAAATCTATAGACAATTAGCTAAGGGCACTAACTAATCAAAAGCATATACACATACATATAAGGCATTATAGTTCAGTTCGGAAACTGCACTCCTTAGGTATAAATTTCATCCTTTCGTTTACGGTTCAATTCCCTAACTGCTTAGCAGAATGTCTTTATCTAGATCTAGGCAGAACTTATCGATTTCCCTAGAAGTCCTCCTCCTTAAGAAGTTTATACACTTTCCTACCGAACCATTCGACAATATTAAGTACTAGGATAGCTCCTCCCTCGGTATCGGTATAGTATATAAAAGAGCTATAAGGCAGCTCTATAGAACGTTCTACTAGTTACTCGCTATACTAAGGCCGAATACTAGTTCGTTCCTTAGAACTCTTAGTTATTTAGGAGATATAAAGGGTAGGGTAGGTAGTAACTTCGTATTATATAAAGAGGTAGAGGCTGCTATAGAAGAGGCCTTCAACCTATAGAAGATAGTAAAAGATATAAAGGTAGCTGTAGGTCTAGGTACCTAGTTGAATTTTTAGTAGGTAGAGTATAAGGATATTTAGAGGGAGTATTAGGTAGAGTTGCGAAGGCAGGTGTATAATATGCTCTAGAAAACAGGGATAGTGCCTATAACTATAACTATTAGGCTCTTCAACCTTCCTTATTTTTCCCTGTTTTCTTTTTATAAAAATCTAAACTAATACAAATCAACCGGAATGTCTATCTTCTTTTAGTTCTTTAAAAAACCTAGTAGCGTAGCTAGTAGCGTAGCCGGCAGCGTAGCCGGTAGCGTAGCCGGCCTTTTTACTGCTTAGTACTAACGGGATTTTAGGAGACTTCTATTCCGTACGGCCAATAAAGCATACTATACTATATATATATGCTTAGAGAGTATTTAGAGCGCGGTATATAGCGCCGTATAATAGCGGCTCATTTCGCATATAGAAAAGCTTATAGATAATACTACGAACATCCTTTCTACTAGAACATCTATCCTACCTAGCACCGTCTCGAATGTAGATATTCTAGCCTTTTAGAATCTAATCAAGTACTTTGAAATCCTTGTCTATAATCGTTATACGCTTCGCGTAGATAGCTATAAGGTTAACCGCTAAAATAGTATTAGCATAGTCCGAAAAGAGGTAGAAGAGAAACATACATTCGAAGATACGAACTAGGTAGGCTTCTATAGCCTCTTAAAGGGCGCCTATCGCGGAGGCCTAGAAGCGAAGGTCCGTTCTATAATCCTAGGCAATTTCGCGAACAAGTCGTTAGAAAGGAGCTTTGCGGATTAGGAGCTAAGAACTCTTCTAATACTACCGAATCTTACGGAGGGCTACGGCTAAAGAAGGATTAGTAAAAAGACAGTAAGAATGCCGGCTACGCTACCGGCTACGCTGCCGGCTACGCTGCCGGCTATAAATAGGACTTACTTTCTAGGCGCTATCGACGCTTCGTACGATTGCTACTAGTAGTAGAAGCGCTAGTTGTCGTCTTGCGTAGAGCCTTGCCCGCCGTTGTCTTACGCGGAGCCTTGCTCGCGACGCCCTTTCTAGCACCGGAGCTAGCGGTAGTAGTAGCAGCCCTCTTACGTTAATATACTATACTCGTTCTACTATTTCCGGTCTTGTTGCGACCCGTAGAAGCACTAGGTCCCTTCTTGCGAGGCGTCGTAACTTAGTTAAGTAGACTCGCTATTATAAAAGTCGTCGAATTAAGGAAAAAAGTGCGTTACGAAGGTATACGAAAGCGCGCGGAGCGAGGGTATTATAGAGGTAGTAGATATAGAGCGTAGAGGTATAGGTATCGATACGAAGGTTGAATATAGCGGTAGTATCGCGGTATCGCTAGGCAATAGAGTAAGCTTTGCGCAAGCCTATATTATAGTAACGTTAGAGCAAGGAAAGAAGGCAGGCACGGCTAAAAAAGGCAGGTACGGCTAAAAAAGGCAGGTACGGGAGACTTTGAAATATAGCCGGCATATATAGCCGGCATAGTAATAGGCGAAAGCCTCCTTTTAATAAATAGCCGGCGTAATAATAGTATCTTACTATAGTATAGATATTCTTTAGTAATGCCTTTACTAGCTATAGTAATCTTATAAGTAACCTAGGCCTATTGCTAGTAAATATAAGAAATATTAGGTAGGCTATACTAAACAAGCTAGTTATTTAGCAGGAAAAGGCCTACTACCGTCTCTATATACCGGCTACGAGTGCCGGCTATCGCTCTAAATTTAACTCCGCCCTATCTCGGAGGCTAAGGTACCGAGCGGAAACCCTATAGCTTATATTCACTCGGTTATCGCGGAGCGCTTATAGGTAAGGTATTAGAAAAGAGTATAAAAAGTACGAGAAGAGTATCCTAGGATATAGGTCGTAAGTGAATAAGAGTAGTACGCCTAGTTATTTATATAGTACGTTACTCTATACGACTAAGAGCCTATATTATCTTATGCTTCGCTTATAAGACCTCGACTCTACTAGTATACTATCGATCTCTTCCTCGGTCGCTAATACGCTGTCTTAATTCTTCTTCGAGTTGCCGGACTTAGTGCGTATCTATAGCTATATAATAGCGCTACGTATTATAGAGAATTTCTCGTTAAAGTTTCTCTCTCGTAGGCTTGCTATCTGCCTCGTAGTATAGAGGATCAAAGTGCTAATACTAAAGAATCTCCTTATAGTTAGGATGCTAGGGCTCCTTAGGACCTTTGTATTTTAGGTCTAAATAGAGACGTATTATAAACGTTCTATCGCCCTTTCGCTTACTACCCGCTAGGTCGCGATATGCGAAGAAACTAATCTAAATGTAGCTCGTCTCTATAATAGCCGGGTGAATATAGAGCGCTAGGTTTCTACTTCGTACCTTAGATTTAGGGACGGCGCGGAGATAAAATTAGAAATGTAGCCGGTATCTGTAGCCGGCAAAAGGATACGAAAATAGGCCTCCTCCTAGGTTAATCTAACGACTAAATACAATTTCCAACTAATCCGCTATAAACCGACGCCGAATTTTAGCTAGAAGCTGTATATCTTTATTTTAAAGTAGACCCCGTAGTGGTTCGGTTTGCGAACTAGAGAACGTATACGGTTTGGTTTCTTAGCGGTACCCCTCCGGTTTAGTTCCGGTTTGGTTTTTTACCCCGCTAGTCTAAGCCGGTTTCCGAGAAAATCCGACTAAACTGCGACGGTATGCGACGATATGCGACGATATACGACGACCTCGGATCTAGTCCGGGGGCCCTATATTGCATACGCTATACAGTTGCATCTGTGTTTCGGGCTGTTTAGACGTGTTTTGGGTCGGGTTTTTGTCCGTAGCCGGTACGTAGCCGGCAAACCGGTCCGTACACCGGTTCCTTAGCAAACTAAACTAAACCAAACTAGAATTTCGGCTTAGCAAACTAAACCAAACCAACCCGGACTACTACGGGGTCTATTTTAAAGAGTAACCCGCTTCGTATAGATAGCAAGGAGGTTTAAAAGCTTAAGCTCGGTTACGAGAAATGCCTCCGTAGCTTCCTAAAGAGCACTAATCGCCTTAGCCGTAAATCGCATATTAGACCGAAAATCTAATATAATTTCTCGGACGAGTCGCTAGAAGGGAGTCTTAGGGATTAAAAGCTCGGTCCCTCTTTTGTTTTAGAAAAGCCGGATCTAGCGAAGGGTAATAGTACCTAGTTTAAAGCGCCGCTTCTTTGTCGTCAAGTCCTACCTTATTCCCTTTCTTTTAATAGAAAGATAACTTTTCTTCGCGATAGTCTTCGTCCGCCTACTATTTTTAGCCTTCTCCTATCTACCTATAGCCTTCTTGTTTTTCGGTACTGTTTTCTAAGGAACCCCCTTCCTTCGTATATACTATAGAGAGCCTTGCTCTTCCGATATCTCGTTCTCGCTATAGTCTCCCTATACTTAGCTTACTTTACCCTTACCCTTTAGCCTCTAAAGATATTTATCTACGCGTTTAGGCGACGAGGGCATATCGGTAGGACCTAGAAATTAATAAGTATATAATCGTAAGGAGATATTAATGCTTCTTGCCTTCTAGAACAAATAGTCTTCTATTAAACCGCCTTATTAGGTTATCGTTAGATTCGAATAAAGGATAGTAGCTTAAGGAAGGGGAGGCAGCCGGCTTAGGAAGGCCCGAAGAGCCGAATCCTTAAGGTATGTTTGTCTTTAAGAATATAGGGAAAGGGAAGAAGGAGAGGAAGAGCGAATAGAGAATTAGAAATAGTCCGCAGATAAGCGGGGTCGGTTGCTATAGCAACTAGTCTGTTTAGGTCCTAGGAATTCGAAACATATTTCGGATATATACCGGCTATATACGCCGGCTATATTACCTTATACGTAAACGCTTCGTCTCCTTAAAGCTGCTCTAAGCCTATATACGTTTCCGCTTCTTAACCTAGTATCGCCTTCTACCTCTACCCTCCTCTTCTTCGTTATCGCTAATTAGGGTTTCGCTTAGACTAAATTTCGTATTCTCTTCGCGCTCCTAGGTTTCTTCGATCTTAAGGTTTTCTAATTCCTCGATTAACTCCTTTAGTATAATCTTTAGTAACCTGCCTTAGCGATTCTAGTAGAGGAGATAGTATCGGAATACTATAATAGATTCGAAGGTAGTAGGCGAGTATGTTCGATTAAAGCGGCCCTAGTAACGAGCGATACTAAAAGACCTCTTATAGCCTATACCTGCGCTCGGGATAGCGAGGACGTCCCGAGCGACCGACGCTATCGTTAGAAACTTAGGCTCTAACCGCTGCTATATAGCGAGAATATCGTCTCCGAATTCGTCTAGAAGACCGGTAAGATCTAGAGATTATTAGCCCTCTTTCCGAGCCTACGGGTTTATACTTACTCGCGCGCCGATAGAGATCGAACTCTTCTTTATTTACTTTAGTAGTTGCTTCCTCTTCTGCCTCTACTTCCTACCTATAAAACAGGTATAATGTCGGAGCCTTCTAAACCTTCTTTTTCTTTATAGGAGCTGTATTTGGACTAGTTTCTTTCCGACGCTCGTAGAACATCTTTTCTAGAATAGTCTAGTAATGCTTCGGCTATACCTCGTCCGCCTTCTATTCCGGCCTCTGCTAGTATGTATCCTTTTCTACCGGGTTAAGTAAGTACGTAACGCTATAGATATCCCCGAACGAGTTAAAGGTAGCACTATAATATTTATACAACTTAGTATAGGAGGTGTCTATAGCTTTCGTTATAGCTACTTTCTAGGGAACGCTCTTCTTAGCTAGCTTAGCTGCGGTTTCCTCGAGCTCGTTAAAGAGCTAGTTATAGTACGTAAAGACAAGGTAGATCGTCGGTCCTCGGGTTCTTCTAATCGTAGCAGTAACCTTCGCGTAATACTTACTAATATCGACGAGATACTCTACTTAGCGCTATTCGGCGGCGGTAAGGCCGAGCTACTTAATACCCTCGGAACTCTAATAGATCTCGAGAGCGGTACGTAAAGTACATCCCTTCGTAACTATATAGAAAGTCGAATCGAACCGGGTCTTAACGTCTTAGGTAAAACGGAGTAGGCGCTAAGGAGGCCGCTTTTGCTATCGCTTATTCTATGCGATATTCTAGGCATCGGTTTTAGGGCGCTCGATTAGGTTCTTTTAAATAGCCTCGAATCGGTTATATCTCTATAAGCTCGAGTTCGTATATATTACTAGACGACGAAGCTAGAGAAAAAGAGTTAGAACTATACTAGGTTGCCGGCTATAGGTGCCGGCTACGGACAAAAGTTATACCTTATACAAAACGAGAGCGAGGCTCTCTGCCTTATCCCGTCTTATTACTATAATAAGTTTCTCGACTTTCGACTTTGCTTTATCCTTATCTAGGATCTTCTATTAGTCGTCGTTTAATAGTGCAATTTTAAGCGTCTTAAAGAGGGCTCGGATCGCGATTTAAACTATATAAGCGAGATAGGGAAACTTCTATAGGGATGCAACTAGCAACGACGTCGGCTCCGATTCGTTAGGGCTAGGGCTATTAATAGGCTCCTCTTTATCGTTATTATCGTACGTATTGTCGTACGTATCCGGAATCGTAGCGAGCTTAATATTCGGAAGATTAAGCTAGATTGTAGACCTTATAATCTCCTCTACGTACTCGACCCTATCGATACAATTAGTAATTTTAAAGACATATGCGAGTGAATTGTATATATAACGCCTTATACAATGTTCGATTATTACTAGCGTTGTCCGTAGTAATCGAGATTAGTTTCGTTATTACGCTAACCCTATCTATTACCGTATAGACAAGCTTCGCTATATCCTTACTAGTATAGGAACCTAGAATTTTAGGGAATCCGATTATAAGTTCCTAGAGTTTCTAATCCGAATTAATAAAGTATAGTATAATCGAGAGGAAGGAGGCTCTTATAGTCCGGCTTAACTAGCTATCGATAGCAATAGCTACTCGGCGAGTATTACGGAGGATCTCCCGAATATCGTCTAACGTAGCCTCTTTGTTCTTTTCGAATATAATACGCTAGGTTATCGCGCCGAGAAATAGGGGAGGGTAGTTTATAAGATATAGGTATGTCTTCTATATAGACTCCCTTTCGTAGAAGTCTTCCGGAAGACCGTTTATAGCTAGTATTTCGTTTGCTAGTTGCTTAAAGTCTTCGGGGGAGAAATCGGTAGCCTTTAATCCTAGAGCTTCCTTAAGCGTAGCCTATAATAATTAGCTAGACCTCTACGGTTGATTTAAGTAGCCGGAATCTGTAGCCGGAATCTGTAGCCGGAATCTGTAGCCGGAATCTATAGCCGGTAGCTATAGCCGGCAGCTATAGCCGGCATTTTAGAAGACGTACCTCTTTCTAGAACGCTATATCTATATTAACTCTCCTCTCTCCTTAAGATTCCCGATACCGTTTAGAATAGAGATAGTTCGTAGGCGATAAGTTCCTATCCCCTAGTTTCGGGTGTTTTAAGATTAAACCGTAGAAGTTATAGACAATTACTAGTTAACCTTTAAGTCGAGAAGTCGTATAACGGTGCAATGCCCCCTCTATAAAGAACTTCTAGAATGTGTCCGTTCGCTCCTTACTCCCCTATCGTATCGAGTACTTCCGGAGTTTATACTCCTTCGAACGTAAGTATAAAGGGAACTATATCTTATAGACCTATTAATTGAACTGCTCTATATACTCGGGTTTCTAAAGATACGCCTAGCTAGCCTTTTCGAAGATTTCCGGGTTAATACTCGATGTTCTTATATCTCCGAATAACCTTCTACTTAGACTCCGTAAAGGTAAGGACTAAGTAGTAGTACCCTATAATAAATTCCTACTACTAGGATTCGGAGAGGATAAATCTAGCCCTAATCGTCGTCTAGGACTTAATAGGCTCGAAGGTAAGTATACGACCTCCTCTCGACGTTGTCGCAATCTCGCTCGTATACTAGACTGTTTCGACTATCGTCTCGTTGTTACCCTTCCTAGTATAGCGCCTAGTATATATATAATGTCGGTCGGTATGTTTTAAGGTTTCGTACGGTAAGGTAAGGACTTAGGAGTAGTAGATGTGTACTAGTAGCTATAGGGAAACACCCTTTCTTTTATAGTATCGTATCGTTAGGAATAGCTAGGCAGTAAATAGCTAGCTACCTTTTTTTTTGTTTCCTAGCTACCTAACTACTAGATTTTTTTTCCTAGCTACCCTAGCTAGCCTAACTACTAGAATTTCTTTCCTAGCTACCCTAACTACCTAAATTTTGCCTTCTATACGGCGGCTCTCTCCTACTAACGGAACCGAGCTACTATACCTAACGAATCTAAGCTCGTTTTTAGTCTTAATCTATCCTCTTTCGGTATAAGACACTCGATAAGCAAATGCTTAGGCCGAGTCTAACTACGAAACCTAAGACTAACTAACAGCTCTATTAACTAATCCTAATCCTCGAACTCCTTCCGCTTCTTAGTAAAGACCTTAAAGAGCGCTCGAGCTTCTTCGGGTGCCTACGGAGTAGTCGAGATAAAGCCGTATCGCTAAAATAGGTAATCCTTCGGAGGCTTATATAGAGATTTAGAGAATTCTAACGCTAACCTATCCTACTAGTGTAGTAGGGAAACCCGGCTTAGTATAGGTGTGCCTACTTGTACCCTCTTCCTATGTTTTTGTACCCCGGACATATATAACTACCTTAATAATTAGAAAATATACGATATAAGGAGACATAGCTACGACAACACTTAGTAGGAGAGACATAGGAAATGTACCTAATCTAGCTGCAATATAGCCCTCCCTGCGGCCATTCCCTTCTCTTTAATGTTTACAACGCCTTCCCTTCGAAGTATATAATGCTACGCCGACCCCTCGTAGTTTACTAAGTACCCGGCCTATAGTATATAGTTCCCTATATATATACCTCTACCTACGACCTACTCGTCCCGCCTACATTTTCTAGAGCCGAAGGTAGGGCCATCTTTATTCATTTAAAGGTGCAGGTATATATATAGTTAAGAAGAAACGTTTACAGCCTTCGCCTAGAGCGAGGACTATACTACTAATATAATACTACCGCTAAAAAGACCTTAGTAGTATCGAGACGTCCTACTACTAATAAACCGTTACCGACTCGAAGCAAAAGGAATACCGATACCGACTTAAAGCAAAAGGAAATACTGTTTACGAATATTACGACTCCCTATCTATCTATAGCAGGCGGGACCTTATAAGAAACGACCTATATAGAAAGAAACCTAAGAGCCCGCTATAAGAAACTAGAGATAGGGACACGAAGAACCCCGAAAAGTCGACAGCCCCCTATCCCTTCCGCTAATCGGCGCGAGCCTAACTTAAAACTTCCTTCCGGGCTATTACGACCCTTCCGCGGTACCGTAATCGGCATACTACGAGTTAATAGAAATTAATAGAGAGGGATAAAGGGGGCCTAGAGCGGGTATAGTAGGTATACTAGCTAGCTAGCTAGGTAACATTCGCCGCCCCCTTTATTCTATATATATACGGACTACCGCCTACCCTCCCCTTACTTCGAGGACACAGACGCGACATGCACTACAAAGTACGCTATAGCCCGTCTACGCTCCCTCCTTACCCTAAGTATACCTAGCAACCTGTCTAATTTTATCGATACTATATCCTTCCTATTTATTCTAATCGTTTATCGTCTTCTACAAATTGTTTGTTCTATCGACGAGATAAGCTCCTAAGAAAACAATAACAACCCTACCCCGGCGGAGCCGCCTTTATAGGCCCCCTCTAATACCGGTACCTACCGAGACCTACCTCTAAACTTCATTCGTAACTACCTCGATACTAACTCGGATACCGAGAGGACTACGGCCTCGGGAAGCGATAAGGATACTAGTATAGAAAATAGAGAAGCGACTTAAGGAGGCACTGCCTAAGAGGGCGGTACTCGAGAAGTTCCCTAGTAGCTTATCTAGGCAACCGGAGGGCTATCCCCTTAACTTCTCTAAGGTCTTCTTTAGGCCTTCTTAGACTTAAAGCCGCAGATGCCCCTCTTAGGGACCGTTAAGAACCCCCTCTTTACTAGAGAAAACGCTACTAACTTTATTAAAAGGTTTTCTACTATCCTTAAGCGATACTATCTAAGGGCCGAAACGGCTACTACGGTAAAGCTCCTTATAGCTAATTGTAAAACTAGTATCCGACCCCGAGTTGCTCGGCTCCTAGATAGTAAGCCTCTTACGTAGGAAGCCTTCTTAAAGAAGTTTAAGCGTAAGTTTGCTAACTAGGATGTCGCGGTTCGGCTAAACTCCCGCGAATACCTTAAGTAGCTATATACTAGACAAACGGCTAAGAGTAATGCCCTTCGCTTTTGCTAGGACTTCTATAGTATCGCTAAAGGGATACCGAGGAGGCTTCTTAACAATATTACGAGGAGCCGTCTATTTCTAAAGGGCTTAGGAGGTTCTATGCCTACTATTATACCTCGGATCTACGAAAAATGCAGTATCTACCCTTACGATAAGGAATCCTATACCGACTTCGAATAGATTTATCGTACTAGGTACGACCTAGCTCGTAGCCGATAGGGCTTCTCGCTCCTTACTAGTAACGATAGTAGCTATTTAAAAGAACTGCGAGAGACAGTTAAGAAAAGAATGCTAAGCATACGCTCTACCCTAGATGTCTAACGATAGGGGGTAGCCCTTAAGCTAGTTACGGATCCCGGTATCGACGACCTTATTAAGCAGTTCTAAGAACTAAAACTTTACGTCCTCTCCCGAGACAATTAGAGGGGCCCTACTATAGGTCCGGTTAATACTAATACCGATTCGTATACCCTATAGCGCCTCTATCCCCTCTAGAGCGACAATACCCCTACAACTTAGATATACAACAACTAGTTTGTATAAGGGCTAACCTTCGATGCCTTTGCCTTTCAATCTATCCCTAGTATAGAGGGTCGCTATTACTATTACGGAGCTAAAGGCTACCTTCGTCTAAACTATAGGCCCTATCGGTATATATATAACTAAGGGTTCTGCTACATTCGGGACCGTACGTAGTACTTCGGGCCCCTAGGTACACTATACGCTACCCTATTCCGCTTCCGTAATAGTCCTATCCTCCTAAAGCTCGCTATTATACTTCCTCTCCTCGAGGCCTATTACTAGTAGGAGATTGTTTTCCTACCTAAATTTAGAATAGAAGCCCTTTGAAAACAATTTAACTATCCTTCTTAGCAACTAAGGCGAACTGTAGCCCCTAGTACTATAGCTTAACTAGGCCCTCGAGTTCCGACTCCTCGAGCCCTAGCTCCGATAATTCCTTCTACTCTTCCCCCTCTACCTTTAAGGTCTCCGGGAAATCCCTACGGAGGGATCGCTTTAAACGATGCTCGAAACGGCCTTCCTGCCCCTACTACTGCCCCTACTACTACTAGGCGGGTTATGCTATACTAAAGGCCCTACGATTTAGGTATAGTCGAGGAGGCCGATAAAGAGCTAGATTTTAGCGACTACGAGGCAGCTATAGTTATAGATACCCTTGCCTATACTCGTAGCTAGGATGCACCGCTTAGGAATAGTCTTCCCGTTACCGCTATTGCCGACACAAATCGGATCCGGAAAGCTACTACTAAGCAGAAAGGTGCTACGAAGACTAAGGGCATTCGCAACGTAGTTTAAGGGCTTAGCGTTCGCGAGGTAGAAGAAGCAATTCGTAAACAAACCTAGCCTCGAAGAACTACTTAAAGGTCCCCGAGCCTACTACCTCTAAGAGTAAGAGCCTAGTCTAAGGAAACGGTTAGTCGTGAAACCCCTACTACCGGCCCTTCTAGTACCTATAGGCAGCCTACTACTAAATCCTTAAATAGTAACGCTAGCCTACCTAAGGATAGTAATTAGGAAATAGATAACGTACTACCGCCTACCCCGAAGCCTGCCGCTAAAGAACTATCGAAGGGGGTAAACCCTCCGAGCCGGTAGAGAGCTACGCGAAAAGAGCCTAAGACAACTAATATTATAAAGAATCTTTAGAAACACTATAAGGACCCCGACTTTTAGGTAAAGAAATTCCTTAGTAGGAACGGTATATAGCTTAGCAATGCTAAGGCCCTCGCCTACATTCCGGAGTATTAAAAGCTCGTTATACGCTAGCTAAACGACAACGCGCTTGCTATAAGAATTCGGGAGCTAGAAAAGGATAAAACCGATAAGATCCCTTACTAGATTATAGAAATAGCAGGTAGGGTAGCTACCTTAGCTGCTAGGAAAGGTAGACCTAGGCGGCCTAAAGACTATCCTATTCTAGTCCTTACCTCCGCCCGGGAGTTCTTTACTAGCCTCGACGAGGAAGAAAGCTACGAGGAATACGAGGCCGCTAACGAAGAGGTTGTCCGGGACCCTAATTCGATTAGCCGGAGGAACAGACTTAACTACTACGCAGTATAGGTTATTTTATCCGGAGTAGATGCTCTGCCTAACGAGATGCTCTATATCGACTCTAGCTAGATTCGCCTCTTATTAGTCGACGACAACTTCGCCCTTATTCCTAGTCCGTACGTTACTATTACTATTAACAGGTGCCTTAAGATCCGCGCTCTTATTAATAAAGGCTCCGAGGGGAATATACTAAACGCGAAGTTCCTATAGCGAGCTAGCCTTGCTCTTTTAAAGGGTCTTATTCTAAATATACGAGGGGCTAGAGGAAGAGCTAAATTTATCGGCATTAGTACTTCCGTTCCTATCTCTACCTTCAATGTCGAGTATAAAACCGACTTCCTTATTATACCCCTAGGGGATAACGACCTCCCTATTATTCTTAGTCGCCCGTAGGCTCGCAAGAACCGCCTTGTCGCTCGAAACATAGACGACGGCTCCTAGGAAGGAACTATTTCTACGCGCGGGGGCCGCTCTACTACCTTTACTACCCTTACTAGCTCTAAGAATTGTGTCCTACTTAAGGAGCTCCTTAGTCGCAATAACACCTAGTAGTTAAAAAACTAGGTAGCAGACGAGAAACTAGCGTCGAGTTTGCCTCTTTTTCGAAACTACTAGGTAGGGATATTATACGCACCGTTGCGACCTATTGTTTAATAAGAAATGTTGTTACGGGGCTATATAGTAAAAAGGATAGTAACCCTAGGGTATGCTAGCTAGCTAGCTAGGGTATATTAATTAGTCTAGTAGCCGGCCTACCCCCGCTCCCGCTACCTTTTCCGACCTCGCTTAGACTAGCCCCAGCTTATCCCGGCATTCCCGGCGGCCCCGGCATTTCCGCGTCCCTATAATTGCCTTCTAGTAGCACTCTATACAAAAGCCGCCTAGCTAGGCACTATATCTAG
This sequence comes from Pseudocercospora fijiensis CIRAD86, assembly GCF_000340215.1. Lineage (NCBI taxonomy): Eukaryota > Fungi > Ascomycota > Dothideomycetes > Mycosphaerellales > Mycosphaerellaceae > Pseudocercospora > Pseudocercospora fijiensis. The sequence goes on from NW_006921533.1 coordinate 3,640,949, forward strand.
GAGCGGGTATACGACGACGTATCGGTCCTAGCTATATAACGCTAGTCCTTTCTCGAAGATTCTTCCTAGCTATACCCGACGAATAGCCTTGCCCGGCTCGGGCGTACAGAGGCGATTCTCGAGCCTATAACTCGTAACGACTAGGCGACAATCCTTTAATAGTCGGAAGCGAATAGATTTTATAACTAGTATAAGCGGCACTATAGGTTTTAGAGCTTTCGAAGGTTCCCTACCTAGCTGCTATCTATTAAGAAGATACTTAAGGAAGATTCGGATACTAGCCGTACGGTCGGAGTTTATAGCATATATAAGAAAAAGGCAGACAAGGTAAGACCTATAGAAGCTAGTACTACGATAACCGGGAGTGTAACGACCGGTAGTAACCCTTACTAGAAAAAGAAACGGCTTGCTCGAGAAGCGTTACTTCCGCCTAGAACCGGGCTATATAACTAGAAGTACCTAATTAAGAAGTTCTTAGACATACTACGCGGCTCGCGCCTAACTAAGGAAAGGAAAGCAAAGCTTCTTATTAGAATAGAACTTCTTCCTAAGGAGCTAGATCTATTCTACGAAATGCTTTATAATAGGGAGAAAGCCCTTATTTAGAGCTTTGCCGAAATTAGAAGGGTCGACGCGGATATAGCACCCCCCTAACGGATCCGAACAATTCCTTATAAATCCTAGAGAAAACCAACCTTCCGCCTCTAGCCTAGCCTAGTAAACATTATAGAAGAAATGATCCGAGAGCGAATTGCGAATAGGGTGCTTAAAGTTAGCGAAGGAGTATACCGGAACCTATAGTTCTTAGTCTAGAAGAAAGGAACTAAGAAATATCGCCTAATTAACGCTGCTATAGAGCTAAACCGCTATATAATACGGGACGGAAACCTTCCCCCTAATACTAATAGCTTTACTAAGGATTTTGCTAACTATGCTATCTCGTCCCTAATCGATTTCTTTTCCGGATACAACTAAGTCCCGCTTTACGAGGCCGATCGAGATATAACTGCCTTTAATACCCCGCTTAGCCTTATACGAATAACTACCCTTCCGTAAGGAGCGACAAACTCCGTTGCCTAGTTTATCCGAGTAGTAACAAGAATCCTTTTTAACTATATTTCCTACCGTACGAGGCCGTTTGTCGACGACATTAGTATTAAGGGCCCGAAGACCCGATATAATAATAAAGAGGTCGAACCTAGCCTAAGAAGATTCGTTACTAAGCACATTTAATAGATAGATAGTATTCTTGCAGACATTAAGCGTACTAGGTATACTGTTTTAGGTCTGAAATCTTAGTTCCTCTATAAAAAGCTAAAGTATGTCGGCTACGTTGTTAATATTTCCGGAAGACACCCTAATACAGAGAAAGTTACAAAGATTGTCGCATAGCTAATACCTAAGAACTAGTCTAGTATACGGGCCTTCCTTAGGGTTTGTATCTACTACCGTATCTAGATCGAGGGCTTCGTAACGATAGTAAGACTACTCTTCTACCTCCTAAAGGCCGATATCGAATTCTTATAGGGACCGGATTAGCAAGTCGCTATAGATACCTTAAAGGCTGCGCTAACTACTACCCCTGCTCTTATCTCGATCGATTATACTAAGGGTGCTAGGTTAATTATCCTTCTATTAGACGCGAGTAGATCCGGATATAGTAGTAGCCTAAACTAGTACGAAAGGGACAATGCAAAGAAACGTTATCCTGTTCGGTATAAAAGCGGTCTTTAGACCGAAAGTAAAGCCCGATATAATGCTAGCAAACGAGAGTGCCTTGCCGTACTTAAACTGCTAAAGAAGTTTAAGAAGTATCTCGTTAGGTAGTACTTTTAGATCGAAATCGATGCTACTACCCTTGTCTACTAGCTTAACAAATCCGCCTCGGACCTCCCTAACTCGGTAATAGCTCGCTAGGTAGCCTAGATCCGACTGTTCGACTTCGAAGTTAAGTATATCCCCGGGCGAAAACACTCTACGGCTAATAGTCTATCCCGTCGTAACCCTACTAAAGAGGATATCGTCGAACGAGATAACTAGATTAACGACGATAATATAATCGACAACGACTTCTTTTATAGCATAGTATAGACTAAGCCTGTCGATCCCTTAGCTAAGTCTAGCTTCCTTAACGAGGACGAATACTAGTCTCGAGAATCGCTTCTTATCGGGTACTTTAAATGTTAGCAGGTAGATAGGGTAGTAGTAAATTAGTATAGTATTCGATAGAGATCTAAAAGGAGACCCTTCGCTTTCCGCAAGGTATCTCTCGAAGCGAAGCCCGAAGGGTTCGACGTACTACCTAGAAGTATATTGTTAAGGATCGGCTCCTATTCTACTAGCGCTATCCGAATTGTCCCCTTTAACGAGTAATTAATAGCGAAAAGGCTAGGGAGGAAATTATCTAATTACTTTACGAGGATTATAGCTATAAAGGCCGGGAGGCAGTGTACTATCTAGCCTCGAAAAGGTACTTCTAGTATAGAATGTAGTCCTAAATCGCTATATAGGTTCGGTCCTATCGTATATACCGGATGCGAGAGGGATACAAGATTGCTAGGACGCTTTACCCTACCTATATTCGAGTTATTAGCCGTCGCTAGGTTGCCGATGTGCTTTATATCGACAATAAGGGGTCTATTGCCTTAGCGCGTAAGGTTGTTAGCGGCTAGGTAGAGGGGAGGATATTTAACTACTCGGGCAAGTCGGTTAGTATATAGCAAATAGCTAAGTTCTTATACGAAGAGGTCTATTACCAATATAGCTGTCCGGATGAATTCGTTATAGATAACGGATCTAAGAATCGGAAGGATACTAAAGAATTGCTAGAGCGAATAGCTACGTACCGGGTACGGATTTCCCTATACTACCCTAAGGCAAATAGTTAAATCGAAGTTAGAAACCGACCTATCCTAGCTACCCTCTCTAAACTAACGAACGGCACTATAAAGGGTTAGAGAAAATACGTCCTACCCGTCCTATAGGCCGACCGAACGACATACCGACGAACGACTAGAAAAACGCCTACGGAAGTTATATATAGAGGGGCCGACGTTATCCTTCCTATCGAGAATGCCTACCGAACCTTCTAAAAAGTCGACTAGGATACTATACGCGACACTGCCTCGTTACTTGCATACCGTGCTTAGCAACTAGTATATATGCCTAACGATAACGAAAAGGCGACCCTTCGGCTAAAGAGGACTCGCGAGGAGAATGCTCGCTAGTACGACGAGAAGGGAGTAGTATCTAACGCTCCCCTTAAGATTAGATCCCTTATGCTTATTACTAGGAGCGAAATCGAGCACTCGAGGTCTAGTAAGCTTGCCTTTCGCTAGAAGGGCCCCTTTCGTATTACGGGGATTACTACCTCTAGGACCTCGTACTACCTTACGGAGCTTAATAGGGCTAATCTAGCTATTACCTTTCTACGCGATCGACTAAAGGAAGTACCTCTATTCCGGCCTAACCGGATCTCGGGTAAAAACGCTACTACGACGAACAACGAACCTGTTAATAAAGAAGTCGAGGCAGATAGAGATAGCTAGTCTAAGTCCTCCGAGTCTAGGGACGATAGCTAGTCTAATACTAAGTCCGGTAAAGAAAGGGATATAGACGTCTATACGATTACATCCCTTCCTAGAGAGGAGCAAAGGCGAGCCTTTTAAGCCTATACTATAGCTATATACCGAGTCGACCCTAAAGTTAATCCTATCTCTTAGATTAATAACCTAATACGAGACCTTCTTAGCGTACCCCTTATAGAGGATTACTCGAATAACTATCTCTTCTTTAACAGCTCGACCGAACCTAATAGTTTTCTAGCTTTTAACTACCTAGCCCTATTTACCTAGGGAGGGGTAACCTAGCCTTTAGCTTAATACTATAGATTCGGCTAGATAGCAATTCTATATAGAAGGTAGGACCTATACGAACAAGCCTACTACGTTAGCGCTCTTCCGAGGCTTACTTAGGACCCTAGCTTTCGACTAGCACTATAGCGAGACCCTAGCTAGTAGACGACCTAAAGAGTCTAGGTCTACGACGAGATAAACATATTGAAGTTCGAACACAACCTATATCTCCTTAAGGCCCTAGTAGAGACTAGCCTTGCTACCCTAGTATATACTAACCTATATAGGCGGCGAGGCATTAGATTTCTCGCCTAGGAGGCTATTAACAACGTTACGAACTAGGGAGACAACGAATATAGGCTGTCCTTAATAAGAACACGAGATAGGCTTCGGCTTACCTAGATCGAACAAGAGGAGCTCCGCGGTACCGCTAACTCTAAGGGCCTAGGCTCAAACCCCGGAGCTTTTAACGAACCCTTAGAAGCGGAGTAGGCTATAGAATGCAACGAAAATAGACTACTACTACCTTAGTAGGCCCGATAAACCTATAACTACTCGCGTATAGCCTCCCTTTTTGCTCCTATTCACTCGCCTTATACCGAATTTTTTACTCGCTAGTACCCTTATTCGCGCATTTAAACGGATTATCGACGTATACTAGGATCGATTGTCCCTTTGTATATTAGTAGCCGGATAGAGTACTACTACTAGAGCCCTATCGTTACTTCTTTTCCTTTATACTACTACCGACGAGGGTAGGGGCTTTAGCAAGGAGCCCCTATCCTTAATAATATCCCTAGACCTGCTCCCCGGGGTAGTCTAAGTACTAGCCTACCCGCGGAGCGAGTGAATAATTTTAACTCGGAAAAAGGGGGACCTACTAGAGGCTCTACGTCGCGCCTAGCTTACTAAAACCGAAGCCTACCCTACGGAGTAAGCCTAGGAAAACCTTACCTAACTTTAAAGATTTCCTTTGTTTAAAAACCTTTCCTTTATATCATTTCTATAGCCTACGCCGGCCGATATATCGAGACTTCTAAGGATCCTAAGAGCTCCTACCTATAGCAGCTAGCTAGCTAGGATACATTGCGACTACTACTACTACCCCTACACTACCCGGAGGAGCCCTTATAACTATGCCTTAATGCGGTAGGGATTAAAGCGGAGGGGTTAGTACGTTATATAATGCCTAACTCCCTAGATCTAAGTGCTCTAGTCCTACGCCCTCGAATCTCGCTACTACGCGAATTACCTAGGCCTTTAGAAATGTCGCCGCTGCCTACTACTAACCCTTTACTTCCTTTAGGATACGTGCCTTACTCTCGGATTTATATACAAACGCGCGTATACGCGTAAGCTACCTCTATTTAGGCGCTTCGTAGTTAAATTCGTATATATGCTGCTCGTAACTTCCATTTCTATACTATACTATATTAGGTTTAGCGCTATTCGAGATCTTATTCTAGCGAAGCGCCTAAGGCCAAACCGTTTAGGGCGGGTGCAGCTTCGACTAACTACCTACTAGCGTAGGCATTATAGCTCGAATACCGTAACAACTAGCACTCGTAGCATAGCATATAATAGAGACGGTTCCTAGATAATTATACTAATAAGATAACTGCGTATTCTAATAATACTATTGCTTTATAAATTTGAGAATTATAATTAGGAAACGTGAATTGCTAGTCTCGCCTAACTCGTTTGCCTACCCCTATATAATTTACTTTCAAACAAACAACACCTTGCTATAACAATAAAGCATTAGAGGTCTACCTTTCTAGTGCCCTCTACAACCTCCGCGTATCTATCTATTCTGTATTTCAACCTGTATAGCCTACTTAGTCTAGAGGGCAAACTAGCTCTTTAGCCTCTAGTACTTAGAACTTCAACCCGTAGCCTAATCTCGACAAACGTAGTACGCAGTTGCAAAGTTTAAGTATTGTATAGGCTCCGCCGAAGGTCCGTATATCCTTGAAATAGGGTTCAAATTCGACCTCGCTACCGCCGCTACTCGCTAACTTTTCTATTCCTTTAGTACTCGATTAGCGCTAAACTAACGATATCGCCGACTCGAATACTAGCTAGTACCTAGCATCTAGCATCTAGCATCTAGTATCTAGTATTAGCACCTAGCGTCTAGCATCTAGTATAGCGTCTAAAAAGTAGCGCCGTAAGTAGCGCGAGAATAAGAAGGCTACGCGCTAGAAGAAGCAGCGACTCGAGCGCTAAGAGCTACATTAAGTACTATTGCTAGGTCGTTCCGCTATTACGCGTATACGTCTAGACTTCGGTATTAAGCCGATGAAGCTGCCTTAATTAAAATCAGACTAGCCGCGGCACTTCTAGCGACGTATCGAGAAGATTACGGATCTAGATACCTTACTCGCGCATATGTAAGAACTAGTATAGCAAGCAGGCTAGTTTAAAGAGACTGTCTAGTACTAGGCGGAAATTATCGAGAAAGGCTTAACTAAACTCCTCGATTTCAAGTACTCTAGTATAGAATATATACTAACTCTACCGCAGAAGATAGTAATGTACGTACTTATCTATAGCTAGAATAATGTCCTGTTTATTACTCGTATAGGCGAGGGAAAGAGTTTACTATTCTAGGGCTTTATAATGCTAACTAGTATAATTACTATTTAAGTTGTTCTATTAAACCGCTTAGGTACCGAACAAGTAGCAGCTATCGAGCGTATAGCTAGCAATACTAGTAGCCTCGTCTATTTAGTATATATCTCTACCGATACTAAGAAGATCGACCCGGGCATATTTAAGAACATTCTAAAAGGCAAGGTCTAGTACCTCCTACTTAGTCTAGAATAGGCAGCATCTCCGCAATTCCTTTCGTTGCTAAACGAACTAGAGGTCCGCGAGCGTGTTAGTCTGCTTGTTATCGATAAGGCGTACCTAATCTATAACTAGGGCGAGCCTTCTAGTTTCCGTAACGAATACTCGTAGGTCGGTTAAATGCGTAATCGCCTACGCATCGACACTAGCACGCTATTAATATCGGCTACTATAGATGAAGAGTGTACTAAGTATACGATAAAGTATGCCGGCATACGCGATAAAGGCCCTAATCTATACGAGACTAAGATTATCCGTAGTAGCATCGATCGACTAGAGATTACGTATATTATTAAGTTTATCCCGAGAGAGCATCTTACTAACTACGACATACTATATATAGTAATTAATAATGCGGTCTCCTATCTACTAACTCCTAATAGCGAGGACAAGGATATTAAGAAGGGATCTACTACGCTATAGAACATACGCAAGTCTCTAGTATTTATTAACGGCTGTAAACACATCGCTAATTTCGTCGATATCGCCCGTAGCTAGTTGTTGCATCTAACTAAGGATAATCCGGATCTAACTAAGAAGTATTAGTATAGCCTAGGCGCAGGTCTAGGTGTTAATGTTACCCGTACTATCTCCTTCTATACTACGAGGGTGCTAAAGCTAGACTAGGACGATCGATATAATAAGTATTATAAGCTAGACTCTAACATTCGATATATAGTAGCTACTACCGTAGCAAGCATTAGATTAGATATGCCTAATATCGCGGATATATACTAGTAGAAGTTCAACATTACGCGCAACCTAGGAGACCTTTAGTAGCGACTTAGACGCATTGCTCGACGACTAGCGCTTCTAAATTCGTAGGGCTTCTTTAATAAGCTATACTTCTACCGGCCTCGGGCGTTCTTCTTCGTCCTATACTATAGCGGAGACTATATTAAGCGTATGCTAGAAGGCGCTAGCATGCTTTCTATCCTTCTACTAGCGCAGGCATAGGCATAGGTATAGGCGCAGTCTAGCGGTCGTAGTCGTAGTCGTAGCGGTCGCGGTAGAGGTGCTCGCGGTAGAGGTACTCGTAGCAGAGGTAGAGGTGCATATACTACCGGACCTAGCAGGTTGCGATAAGAGCTTCCTAGTAAGGATGTTAGTAGTACGAGCGACTAAGACGATATATATAGTAACACTAATACCGATACTAGAGATAGTGCTTCTAGAGGCCGTAAGGGCAAATCTAAGGAGAGTAATATATAGAATAAATCTAAGCTAGAGAGCCGGAAGAACATTCCAAAGGTCTTCTTAGGTGCGCTAAACGATTACCTAAAGATACTAGGCCGCTGCTTTCGAGTAGTAATAAATAAGTACTATAGCGAACACTTAACCTAGTTTCCGTACCTACTAGGCTAAGCAGATAGAAGAGATTGCTACAACTTCTATAACACCGATCTAATAGCTGATCTACCTAAACTACTAGCTAAGCGCGTTAAGCTAGTTAACCTACTAGGCAAAGGCATAAGACCGAGCTTTAGGCTTAAGCATATTAAGGACTAGTGCTTAAAGAAAGTAGATGCCCTATACCTACGTAAGAACCGCTTGTTCCGCATACTAGCCGGCATGTATATAAAGGATAGGCTAATGTGGTCTATATTAGAGGTCTTCCTTCTTGCTCGGTCGTACGAGACCTAGGAGGATTTGAATATCGACAGAGATAGGCTATTACAAGTCGCACTAGAATTAAATAAGTAGTAGTATAAGGATACTAATCTCGACGAGCTGCTTGCTACTATTATTAGTATAGCCGAAGATGTATATACTAATTAGGAGGCCTATAAGGCGGAACAGAAAGCGAAGCAGGAGGCTGCTACGAAGGCTATTAAAGATGCTGCTGCTACTAGACAGGCGGTAGAAGAATAGGGAGCTAAAGGCAGCTTAGCAGATCTACGTCTAGTAACCTATAGGACTCTATAGTAGATAGAGGCAGACTAGCGCAACCTGAATAACTCCTTAAGACGATCTGCCTTCGCGAATACCGTACGCTAGTCCGGTATATAGTACGGCCTAGCTTAGCAAACTTAGTAGCAGACACCTGCTATAGCGGCTCCTTCTAACCCTCCGTTCGATAGCCCTATAGTCTCCGATCCTACTAGGCCTTCCGATACACTATCTGCTCGAAAGCGTACGCGCCGTAGTGCTTAGCTAGGCCCTAGTCGATCTGCCTCTACTACCGCTAGCCCTGCCGCTCTACCTGTTAAAGAAGAAGACGATATTACGGTAGAGAAGGCGACTAAGCAGTTAATACAGGCTTATATTAGTCGTCGTAGTAGTCGTAACATTCGCATTCCTGCAGCTACTAAAGGTCTATATAGCGAGGGCGCTCGTGCGAGAAGCTTAAGTGCAGCAAGCAGCCGTAGTAGTAATATCGACGACAATATCCTATCGTAGTATCTGCCGAGTAGGTAGTAGATATAGTGCAGAGATACGTAGACTGTCGGTGGGTCGGAAATCGCGTGTTTTAGCGTTAATTTAGCGGTTGTTTAGTAGGACTTCGCGGTAGATAGTAGACTAGATAGTAGACCTTTAAGATAGCATATAGTATAGTATATATTTCTCGCGTTTTTAGCACCGTTACGCTCTTTGTTATATTCTTTGTCGATATCGGTATATAGCTAAAGTTAATAGATACGTAAGAGGAAATCGCGATCTTAAAGCCGGCCTAATCCCGCTAATCGGATATTATACTATAGTAAATCCGAGCCTTAGCGGGCTATCGAGGCTTCCTCTATCTAAATCTCCTTCCTCGAATTTACGATGCTTTCTAAACAACAACACCGCCGCTACAACGCTAGACCGAGTCGATTGAGCGCATTTCTAGCAAATAGCGCTAACAAAAGTGTCTAATACGATAACGACGACCGTAGCCTTAGGTATACCGAAGGCCTTATTTCGAGAAGTCCTATTTCGAGAAGACCGACAAAGCCTAGAAGCCAATACTATACTCATCGTACTATATGCTAGTTAGCAGGCACTATAACATATACGGTAGAATAGAAGCGTAGGGCGATAACGTACAACGAGCGCTATAAATAGTATCTCTTCGAGAATCGCCGAAGCGACCTCTTACGTCCTCGCCCTCCTTTGCCTACCTCTCCCTAAAACTAGAGGCCTTAGTTGCTATATAAGGCAGAGAAAATGAACAATAGCGTTTATAAGGATCTAATATAACTAGCGGTTTAAGGGCCTGCTAGGAGTATACTATAAGAAGTATACTAGAAGTATATATTGCCTATAAGCTTGCTCTCTCGCTAGCTATTAACGCATTCTATTACTAACTATAACACCGAAGTGTGTATAGAACAGGCATCATTAAGCGTATAACACTAGCGAACTTAAAGAGTTAGAAACTAGGTACCGACTAAAGCTACCTAGAGAACAATAGTCGAACCGCGCCTAAATATTAAAAAGACTATTAAAAGATATGCCCCCTAGAACAACTCTTTCTTGCGCACTACTAGTATAAAGCAGTTTTAATGCGCTTGCGCACTGTAGGTATATAACAGTCTTAATGCGCTCGGAGGGAAGGGGGGGGGGTACGTACTATAGTTGTCTAGCAGAGTCGATGCGCTTACTATAGTCGTATAGCAGTGCCTTTATAAAGACGTCTTGCTTAAGGACGCCTGTTCGTACCGCGGAACTACAGCATTAACAGCTCGCTACCTAGAGGCTATGTCCGACATCGTATGCTCCTAATCGCCGAATTTGCAAAGGCTGCGTTATACTAAGCTTAACTAGATATACGTATAGTATCCCGAGAAGAGCCTAATATAGAAAGCCTATTATAGCAATAGACAAGAAGACTATCTAATACGGAATCACCTAACAGCAATGCTACTATAGAACAGCTACACTAAGACTGCGATTAATTCCTAAACCTACTCGCTAGGAGAGTTACCTTTCGGTAAAGCCTATCGGAGACTAAAGGACTAAACAAATTACCTGCTAATAGACCTCGACTATTTCTAAGCGGCTCTGTCGGTAGCAAGTCGTAGAACTAGTAAGGAATAGTGTTGATCGTAGTAGAGAGCTACTTCTACTCGCGATAAAGAGGTATAATTAACACTGCCGCTATAGTATATAGATAGTTAGTATATTGCTAGGGGTGGAGGTATTTACTGTCGCTAGTTACGCAAAGGGGAACTCGCTAGTTACGCATATAGTGCGGATACTCGCTAGTTATACGCGCAGTGCGGATACCGGTATACAGTGTAGTTGATATAAAGAAGAAGAAGAAGTAGAAGTTAGAAAGCGAAGGTCTATCTACGTAGGTAAGGTTAAGCTACGTAGTCGATAATAGGCAGTAATAACGGCTATACATTACCTTACTAACTAACCCGCTCCTTTACGGCAAGAGCGACATTATTTACTAGACGCTAGCATATGATTATGCCTAAGGCCGCTCCGTCGTCCTAAGTAGGGCCGAATCCTACTAAATAGGCCCTAGGTCGAGTATAGCTAGCTAGAAGGACGCCTATCTAGTTGACTTTAGCAAACAACTTACTAGAGTTATCTTTCTACGACCTTCCTAGAGCTAGCCGGCTAGCTAGTTAGCTAGTTAGCTAGTTAGCTAGTTAGCTAGTTAGTTAGTTAGTACGAGATACGTCAATTGAGCGCGTTTCTAGCAATTAGCGCTAGCAAAAGTGATTAATACGATAACGACGGAAACCTTAGGCAAGTAGAATATATAGGATAGATAGATAGATAGATAGACGGAGATACGGATAGACGGAGATTTACGTATACTACTAGTTAGGAACTATAAAGTACATCCTCAATTAAGCTACGCGTATTAATATCTATCGAATGCTATACTCTATTGCTTTAGAAGTTACTACCGCCGTTATCGCCGAGGCTACCTATACGTACTAAAAGGCCTATATCTATTCTTTTAACTCTAGCTCTAGCTCTAGCTCTAGCTCTAGTTAGGTCCTAGCTCTTAACGCTCTCGAAGAGCTAAGTAGTGCTATCTACTAGCTAAACCTATACATCGTCTCGATCTAGATTAAGTACTACCTCCTCGATTAGACTATAATTAACACCCTCGAGGCGCTCCGTAGCATTAGGACCGTCTAAGGCATCGGATTGCAGTATAGTAGTACGGCCTCGTATAAAGTTCTAATTAGTAGCATTGAAGTTCTTAACAACCGCTAGCATCTAATCTGCGCTAATGTTCTAGATATCGTCTAATAGCGTAAAGCTTCTATGCTGCTACTTCGCAAAGCTATCGATACGGATCTTGTCGGCTCGATTGAATACGCCTACGCTAATGTCCTTTTCGGTATAATAGCTAGTTCGATAGACACTAGAATTCTCCTTAAATATATCCCGGATAAGACGGGATAGCTCCCTATTTATTAATACTCGCTTAAAGGCGGCAGCAAGTCTATAAGTCGAGTTAGTAAGGCGCTTGTAATCCTCCGAGAGTGCGTAGTTAATTAGCTTAATTATCTTATTACTGCCGACAGTATAGCCCTTCTTTCTAGATTGATTGACTGTTCTAGTAGCGAGAACTGCCTTCTATAGCTCCGCTATACCACCTTTATTTAATAGGAAATGGAAGTAGGTTATTAGGCGGCTATAATTGCTCTGTCTAGCACCGAGGAACATTAGAATAGTGTAATCTACGTACCGACGGAGATAACCGACATCCTATATACGGACGGTATAGCGAACACGCATAAACAAGGAGATCTCTTTTAGTAGTCTGCATATCGAAGTAAAGGCCGCATCTAGTCTATTTAGTGCCGCGCCGTCGGTAGCAGCAGCTAGTCGATTAGGTATACTATCCTATGCCTCTAGCGATAAGAGCAGCTTATACATTTCCTTTAAGATGTCTATGTACTTAGCGGCAGTAATCTTCTCGATAATAGCCTGCTTAATAACCTCGGGGCGAGTTTGATTACCTTAGCCTATTCTAACAATGTCCTCGGTAATATAGCTACGGTTAACTATAATCTAGAGCAGCACAGCGATAACTCGAGCATTAAAACAACGCTTAAGTAGTCTCTGTATACGGAAGAACTTTAGTAATTTGGGATTAACCTTCTTTATGCCCTAGAAGTTGATATTAGACAATAGAGAGAAGTCTAAGCGTTTACTAGCCTTATTCTTGTTCTAGTAGGTACGGAAAGGCGTAAAGCATAGGTTTATAAAGATGTAGAACTAAGCAGGCACTAGAAGGACATGCTGCTTCTTATCGTATACCGCCTTGTTCTCGACACCGCTAAAGATTATAGACAGCATACGCTCGATCGTAAGCTGATTACTAACGTTAATAATCAATCGATTATCGAATATCGGATTATTAGGCTTTAGGCCAAGGTTGCTTTAGTAGATGTCGTCGTGCACTAAGGCAGTGCCCTTATTAGAGATCTCGTCGTTCTATAATAGAGGCATAGCTAGTAACTAGGTCTTGCCTTTAAAGCTGCAGTCGATTTCCGGATACTCTAGCTGCTAGACTAGATAGCCTCTATCCTTAGCTGCTTTAAACACCGCCTTAATCGCATTACCGAATATATATATATAGGCTTCGTAGAGCTAGTGCATCTCGACTGCCTCGACAGCATTATTATTATCGATGTTATAGATAATGTTCTTAGTTAGTACTAGCTTAGACCGGTCTAGCATGTCCTATATTAAGCCGCCCTCTAGAAGATTATTATATAGGGCGATATACGAATTAGTGATGTTAACCTATTTATTGTTGTCTATAATGTCTTAATCCTTGCGCTTTACCTAGCGGTTAAAGTTATCGTAGCAGAGCTACTAAATGTATAGCTTTGCCTACTCGAGGATCCTTAGCCGCTAGGTGTTAGCATTCTTCTTAATTAACGCCTAAATAGTCCTATACGAAGGAAGCAGACCTATACTATATAGGGTATCGATAAGCGGAGCTAGTAGATTGCTAATATATACTAAGAGCAGACTAAGCGACTTTAGTATCTAGGAGGCTCGCTTTATCGCTATCGAATACACTACTATATACGTAATTGTATAGATACGCTTCTGTATTATATTACGCTTGTCCTCGAATAACATTGCTCGCTATATAGTGTCCTTGCGGGTATTCGGTAGTATAAAGTCCTCGAGCAGGCGGTACTAATTCGGTACAATACTATAGATTATATTATATATCTCGGAGAGGCGGCGTAGTATAGCAAGGCTCTCTTCTAGCTTATACGCATTAAAGAACTTCTTACTAATTAAGTTCTTAACCTTAGCTCGCAGCTAGACAGTACTAATAAGATGCTTATTAGGCAGTATGTCTTATATAGCCTGTACCCGCTTACGATAGGTCTTAGTGCCCTTATTGCTAAACTATATAAACAACATCTTCTCTATCGGTAATTTGAGCTAAGTAAGGTGCTTTATAGCGAGGGCGTACTTCTGCTTTAGTATGCGGCGCAGACTACGATTGCTAGTAGGCTCGAGTTCGCCCTCTTCCTCGTCGTTTATCTTATCGAGGCCGCGCTTACTAGGATGCTAAACAGGCTAATCGTTATTATCGGAGGCATTGCTAGTACGGCGCTTACGCTCTAGTTCGCCCTCGCTCTGCGGCTCTTTATCTATATTAGCATCCTTATCCTTAGTTAGACTATTATTAACTAGCTAATTATATATAATATTACGATTAGCGGTTCGTAGGCAGCGAGGAGCAGCGCGCTCTTTAGTAGGCTAAAGGCGAGTAGGCTAAAGGCGAGCAGGCTAGCGGCGAGTAGCTAAGCGGTCCTTATCGCCTAGCATATTCTTAGAGTTATAGTAGTCGCTATAGTACTAGCGCTAGCGGCGGCGATCTTTATCGAGTGCTAGACCGGCGAATGCACTAGCGAATATAGGACCTAGCAGATCGGATAAAGGGCCTAGTATATCGGAAGTCTCTCCTAGTAGCAGCAGGTCTTCCGGAGTAGGCATTTCCTTATCTTTATCGTCTAGTCGAGGTAGCAGGCCGATATCTTCTTCGCGACGACGGTCTAGTTTAGATGTTAGTAGCGCTTCTATTAGATAAGAAGAGCTATACTAATTATCTCCGCTACGACGATTGAGCTCGGAAGTATTAGCTTAATTAGTTAAGTCAAAGCCGCTTATAGTGTCGCTTATACTACTAGTGCTAGTATTTGTTAGCGCTCGAAGTAGTCGACTCGAGTAGCTAGCTAGCTAGCTAGCTAAAGTCGCCTCCGCTATTTAGCTAGATCTTAACAATAAGAAGTCGTAGGGGGTTGCTTGTTACTACAAAGTTAGTTAGGAATACTAGGTCTACAAGCTCGTAGGTGTTTCGGGTATATTAGAGATAGTATATCTAGAGGCTTCTAAGCCGCTAGTAAATGCTATTGGCAGAGTAACGAGAACTTAGCACTACTACGCCGCACGCACTCGTATATAGCAAGAAAGTCGATCGCGAGTACTTTCTAAAGGGCCTCGAGTTAGTTTAGTTAAAAATGAAGGGGGGTATTACTACCGCTATTTCCGACGTAGACGAGAACTCGATAGCGAGAAGTCGCGCGCAGGTACGTATAGCGAAGAAGTTGGTCGGATAGCCCTAATTAAGGACCTCTAGGTATTGACTTAGTATATAGCGATATATTAAGAATCGGTATATTTAGATAGGCGGACAGCTATAGAAGTAGGCTCGGCTAAATTAGTATAACTTAGCGCGTATACGTCGTATATACGAGATTTTTAGATCGTTAGACTCGCAATTAGCAGGGCTACAACCTCCTTGTATTAGATTTACTAGTTGTCGTTAGTGTAGCGAGATCGTAT
This sequence comes from Pseudocercospora fijiensis CIRAD86, assembly GCF_000340215.1. NCBI lineage: Eukaryota > Fungi > Ascomycota > Dothideomycetes > Mycosphaerellales > Mycosphaerellaceae > Pseudocercospora > Pseudocercospora fijiensis. Next base: position 3,656,428 of record NW_006921533.1, read on the forward strand.
TTTGATAGCGGAATCTACGATAAAAATTAGCGGTTTAGCTTTAGGCCTTTAGGCGAAGGATTAGGTAGAGTAGTATGTAATTAGTTGTTCGGAAAGACGGAAGCTAGCCCTAATTTATTTAAATCTATTACGTGCAATCTGACCAATTTACTACCGCGGAACGTAATCCTTAATATACAAAGGCCTAAACGGAGGTAGCGCGTAAGGTAGGTACCTCCCGTCCCTTCCTGCGTACCCGCGCTATTGCTACGATAAAAAGGCGATCTTTCTCGCGCCTAAACTTCTTTACAAACAAACACACCTATACCGCCCTTCCCTCGATAAAGCGATAGGCGCTTATAGCAAATACTACCCTCCTTAATTAACTATTAAAGACCGATAAACCCCTACCTCCTTTACGCGACCTAATACGCAAAACCCCCTCTACCGCCTCGTAAGCGCGCAATAGTAGAAGCCTCTAGTCGAGACCTTATTACGAGCGTAGCCTATAGCGGTATTTCCTACCTTCCTTCCGACTAGCAACTAAGCAATTACAACACCCTACTCGAATAGGTATAATATCTTCAATCCGCTAACCTGTCCTACTAAACTAAAGTAGACATAATCTACGACAACCTAGGAAGCGTTAACAACTTTATTAAAGGCACCGAGCTAACCTATTATCGGCTTAAGGAGGCGCTCTTTAAAGGACTGCCGAAAGAAATAGGAGATATTCTTCGTACCCGAGGATCTACTATAGTATAGGCCCTCGAGTAGTATATAGGTAACGAATTTGCTACCCTATAAGCCGCCGCTACTCGTAGGAAGGCTACGGAAGATCGCCGTAAGAACGATATTACTAATAGTCCTATATTCTTTAGGAACTACCTAGACCTCTATAATGTCCGAGGTAATACCGCGAAGGAAATAGCTCGAGTCTTTAGGCTATAGAAGGATAGAAAGCTTAACAACTATACAAACTTTAAGGACGCTAGCTAGGTTTCCGAAATTTAGCTTATTCTTCGTATCCTAAGCAATTACCTATACCGCCGAACGCTTAGGGCGAGACAGGGACGGGCAGATGTTAATACCATTACTATTACTACTAAGGACTACGTAGTAGATAAGGAGGACGACACTCGTAAGAAGGGTAAGAATAAATTCTTCCCCTAGAGAACGGAGGCTAGCAAGGCGAAGCTTAAGGCTATCGGTATTCGAATTAGCTAATACGAAGGCCCTCCTATTATTACTATTACTCCCGACGGGCGCCCTTTTTCGAGACCGCTAGGTAGCTATATTAAAGGCACTGCTTCTAGGACCCTAGGGCTTAATGTCCCTCGATCCCGTATAGGTATATACGAGCGAATTAGCATACCTATTAGGTTACTAGTTATATACAACCCGGCTAGCGACCCTCTAGCTAGATAGGACAACTAGTAGCTATTACCCGCTCGCCCTACTTAGCCTATCGGCTCTTGCTAAAATACGCCTCTATAACGTAATACGACTCGCTTTAATCTCCTAGTCGAAAACTCTTCTTCGCTACCCGATCGGACTAGTAGTAGAAGTAGTAATAACAGCCTTACTCTAGGGGCTCCGCCTGCTCGTCGAATTCGAACTACTACGCCTATCCCCCCTCTAGGAAGGACCTACAGATCGAACAGACTTAATAAGCCGAGTAGAGATCTTACCGTACCCCTCGAGGAGAACCTAACCGACGACCTTAATACCTTAGGACCTAAGCGGGGAGGCACTATATACTATAAGGAACTAACCCCCGATAAGGACACTTAAATTAGAAATAGCCTAGCCTACTATAGCTGCAATAGATTCTCGGAAGCCGACCGTAGTGCTTTAATATAGTACGATAGTAAATCTAATAACGCTGCGTAGGGAAGAGCAATTGCCCTTATTGTAACTGCCCCTTACCCGCCTTACTATACTTATACCCGCTACCTGTTTAGGATAGTAGTTAGGTTTCGAGGAAAGGTCGGTCGAGAGCAGATAATAGAAACCTTAAGTAGCCCTAGATATAAGTACCGGAACGACCTTCTTCGCCTTCGAACTAAGAGACCTAACCTGTTTCGGAAGACTCGCCGTACTCCTATCCCTAGCGACTACCTTAGACTATATCGCTTTTTCCCTAAGGCTTATAGTTACGAGAGCAAGACATACAACCCTTTAACTATTAAACGCGTTACCCTAGCGATTGCTACTAAGATTCGTAAGGCCTTCTCTCGTATAGGAGTAATAACAAAGGCTAGCTAGGATGCCTAGGCAAGAGATAGTACTATTACCTTAGATAGTATTACGAGCGACAAAGGCTCTACTAAACTATATAGAGCGGCCGTCTTTAGTTAGTATAATAATAAGAAAGTCGAAGTCGCCGCGGCCCCTCTACCCTTCGGAAAGATATCCCTCTCTAACTAGTTTAAGCTAGAGGCTACAATGTACCTTTAGTATTAGCGTTTAGTTAACGGAGTCTCGAATAAGGGTTGGCTTCGAACCGCCTTCTATTCTAGGTTCTAGTAGATCTGCCGAGGAGACCCTGTCTACTAGCTCCTCTACGGCCTTACCCGCCCTAATTACGCTCTTAACCTAATCTCCTACCCGTACTACGCTAAGATAACTTAACCTAGTAATAGCGGTTCGACCGAGTTTGCCTATATTAACTAGCACCCTCTCGATCTCTAAGAAGGCATTGCTACAAACTAAGTTTAAGGCTCCGTATCCTTCCTTCCTAAAACGGTAGAGACTACTACGAAGGTCTTCGCTAGGATCTACTAACTAGAAGTCTTTAACAAATAGTATAAGGAACTTAAGACCCTTCGCTAGGAAAAGGGCCCTACGTACGCCCCTCGGGGTTACATTCTCTCTATTAACTACAATATACATTGCCTAAATACTAAGATAGAGAATACCCTTAATAACTTTATTAAGAACGAGCTAAAAGGCAAGTATCGAAATATAGGCTAGGAGTAGTACCCGGTCGGTGCCCTTAGAGTACGCCTAACCCTTCCCTACCTTCTATACGGCGCTTAGGTATTACCGAAGAACACTAAGAGGATAACTATACTCCCCTAGTTCTGCCGATACGACTTAGTAACTAGAAAGCTCGATTGCGAAGCTAGAGGTACGTTTTAGGAACTCGCCGCTACCTATCGAGACCTTCTTCCTAGCCCTACCTCGCCCTCTAGTCTTGCAAACAAGTACGGTGCCCCTCTATACGCGTTCCCGGCTACAGTACGCCTACGTAATAATAACCTAATCTCGGAAGCCCTCGTCGGTCGATTAAAGTAGGACGATACTATAGTATAGCAATATATTCGAAGACTCTTTCGCAACCTTAACTAAGAAGGCTCCTTATATATACTCGAGAACTATTTAAAGTAGTATCGCAAGGATATAGCGTCGGCATACTCTAAGATATTAAGTAAGGTTATTCGCCTCGAGTAGGAACGTTTCGGGAAGAAATTATTCTTTAAGGCCCTTATACAGTTTTTAAAAGACTAGAGTTGTATCCTAAACAATAGCGGAGATCGGTATATGCGCCTAAACTAGGATAATTTCTACCGATATTAGCCTGCGCCTAACGCTAGGGAGGAGTTTAATTAGGGAGGCTAGGGATTTATATACTAACAGGAACCTAGTAAGGCAGACCTTCCTACTAACTAGCGGCAGTCTAGCGCCCCTTTAGCGAAACCTGCTACCTACGCTTCGAAAGTCTCTACTCCTAGTAGAATACTCCCGAACGTTAACTCCTAGCAGCTTAGTACCCCTAAGAAATAGCCTCCTTAGCTATCTTCTTTAAAACAGCCTGCGAACCCTATAACTAATCCGAATAAGCGACAGACCCGCTAGGACATACGGGCTAAGGCGACGCGGACCTAGGCTCTTATCGACTAATTTAACTAGTAGGGCCGTAGAGGTAACTATAGTAGGCTAGCGACTCGTAGTAGAAAGAAATAAGTAATAGGGTATAGCAGCTAGCTAGCTAGGATACCGTTATAGGATAGTTGGTTTAGTTTTCCTTTGCGTGTTTAAGGCTTTTTAGTCCGGGAGGTAAGGAAGCGTTAGTCTAAGGGCAGACTTCTTAGTCCGGGAGGGAAAATGTAGTAGGGAAACCCGGCTTAGTATAGGTGTGCCTACTTGTACCCTCTTCCCCTGTTTTTGTACCCCGGATATATACAACTACCTTAATAATTAGAAAACACACGATATAAGGAGACATAGCTACGACAACACTTAGTAGGAGAGACATAGGAAATGTACCTAATCTAGCTACAATATAGCCCTCCCTACGGCTATTCCCTTCTCTTTAATGTTTATAACGCCTTCCCTTCGAAGTACACAATACTACGCCGACCCCTCGCAGTTTACTAAGTACCCGGCCTATAGTATACAGTTCCCTATATATGTACCTCTACCTACGACCTACTCGTCCCGCCTATACTAGCAGCTTAGATTCCGGATACAAGCCCTCTCTACCTTAGTAAAGATTTTATATAGCAGTAGTACTCTACCTTCGAGAAACGCTTTCTATTTAACTATTAGTATCTGCCGGCTACGAACGCCGGCTATATATGCCGAGTATAGAATAATTACCTATACCCCTTCCTCCTATAGTAACACTTCTACCGTCCCTAGATACCTAGCCCCGATCGCATTAATCGCAAGCTACTTTGCCTTTATAGACGTAAAGGCTTCGCTTTAATACTAATAAAGAAACTTCTACTCTATATCGAGGATATAAAGACGACTAGTCTCGATTCTAATCCTTGCTAGCTTTTCGTAGTAGCTTTGACTATGATTTTCTAGATTAATAGGACTTATGCCTTAGCCCTTTACTAGTATCTCGTCTCTTTAACTATGCTCGATCTACTCCTAGCGCTTATCGTCTATAGCGTTAGGCCCTAAGACTATACCTATTACTAGATCGACGTATAGTATCTCCTCGCTTTTTTTAGTTCCTTTATTCGTAGTATTAAGCTCTGTCGCGGCATCCTAAACTCTAGTATTATTGTTCTCGGCTATCTAAACATCTCCGTTACTATCGGTCGTATCGATAGAGGTAGCGGCTATAGGTCTAAATACTATTAGTTAACGTGTTAAAGAAAAATATACCGGCTATAGCTACCGGCTACGGCTGCTAGCTACGGCTGCCGGCTACAGCTGCTAGCTACGGCCGCTAGCTAGATTGACTTACGCTGCTAGAACTTTACGCTCGAAAACTAGCCGCAATTCTTTCCTCCTTTTAGCCTTCTCTTAGGTTGTCTTCTTATTCTAACCTTTACTTTTTTCTATAGGCGCTAGCTATCGATAGAATGCCTTATTCCGCGCCTTTCTTCTCTTATCCTTAGCTCTTTTATCCTTATCTATCTTATCCTTTCTCTCGCGGTCTCGTACGGAATTCTTCTTCGTAGAGTACTCCTTTTTAGTCTTACGCTTTTTAGTTAGACGCTTAGGTAAAACAAACTCGCGGTCTTTAGTTCTATCTTCTATTTAGCGCGCGGCGCGCTTCTCTCTTGCTATTATAAGGGAAAGGGGCAGGGGCGCAGCGTATAGTAGTTGTTATCGGTATAGGTATAGAGGAAGAAGTTAAAAGTGTAAGAATATCGCGAAGCCCTAATTGTTGCCGCCTACGTAACGTTATATAGGTAAGCTTTCGCAACTATAGCAACTACGCCCCGGTAATAGCAACTACGCCCTAGCAACGGCAACTACGCCCTAGTAACGGCAACCACGCCCTAGCAACGGTAATAAAGCGTAGTAAATACAACCTAGTAACTATTATAGCCGGCAATCGTAGCCGGTAGTCGAATAAGAGTGTCCTTATAGCAAAAACACGCCCTAGCAACGGCAACTACGCCCTAGCAACGGTAACTACGCCCTAGCAACGGCAAAAGAGCGTAGTAAATGTAACAGAGTTACTATTATAGCCGGCAATCGTAGCCGGCAGTCGAATAAGAGTGTCCTTATAGTAAAACTAATATAGTCTCTAGTTCAAACTAGGAATCTATATAGTTCGAAAAAACTAAACTAGAACTAGGGAGCTAGTTCGCCGCTAAGAAACCAAACTATATACGTTTAGTAGTTCGGAAACCGAACTACTATAGGGTCTAGTTTTAGTCTAATTTAAGCCTAGCCGGTAACTTAGCGAATTCGGATTAGACTATAGTACGCCCGTAACTCCTACGGATGTCTAAATCTTAGCTACCGACCCGCGAACTTAACGAAAATAAGGAAGCGGACCTAATAGACCTTAACTTGCTACCCGATATCGCTAAAATTTCAATTAACGCTAGGATAGCTAGTTTTAAAACTTCGGCCGGCGTAACAGTTTGCGCGGCTAACTCGGATTCTAACGCGGCGGCAGACCTTTAGTCTATCGCCGACAAATTCCTATAGTTATAGACGGATAGGGGCACGACGATTAACCTACTAAAGGACGAGTAGTTAGAACTTCCCCTTAAGTCGGGATAGGAAGATAAAAAGTTTAGTAGTAAGGTTTATCGAATGTCGGCGAAGGACAATATAGAAGTCGATAAACAGTTCGATAAACTCTACTTCTAAGGCAAGATAGCTTTTAGCGAAAAACCCTTACCGTTAGCTTAGCCGGTTTTCGTCGTCTAGAGGACGCTATTCCGCGATAATAGCTTAGCTTACCGCAAGCTACGCGTAGTTATCGACATTAGAGGCCTTAATAGCATATCGTAGAAGGATACCTACTCTCTTCCCCTCTAGGACGACATTATCGCTAAGCTACGTAGCTATATATATATCTTAGTAATAGACGCAAGGTCTATGTTCTATTAATTCGCGGTAGCCGAGAAAGATCGCTAGAAATTTATAGTAAACACTGCCCGCGGATAGGAATACTTAAAGGTCGCGGCGATAGGATATTATAATAGCGTATAATATATATAAAGGCTACTCGACCGCACTCTACGGGAATTCGGGGACGCGGCGAACGGGTATATCGATAATATAGTCCTAGGGTCGGTAGACCTAGAGTCTTATCGTGCCCTACTCGAACGCGTATTTAAAAAGATAGACGACTTACGATTTAGCCTAGAACCTAGGAAGGCGTACCTAGGTTTCCCCTCCGTCTAAATTCTTAGAAGAACGGTAGATAGGAAGGGATTCGCAACTTAGGCAGACAGACTCGTAGCACTACGGGAACTAGAAAAGCCTATTAACGCCGAATAGCTAGAACACTATCTCGGTCTAGTCGGCTACCTTAGGTCTACTATTCTATATTTCGGTAGAATTATACTGCCCTTATAGCAAGCTAAAATCGCCGCAATAAAGGAATACTAGGCTACCTAAACGAAGGGTAGAAGGCGCCGCGCCTAAATGCGGGGAGCAAAGCTATACTAGACCCGCGAAATAGACATTGCCTAGGACACTATATAATCTATATAGTCCGAAGACAGGAAGGGATTTCTCTAGCACTTCGACCCTACGTCTACCTTATATATCGACGTAGACGCCTCTAAGGAGTTTAGGATAGGCGTAATATACTACTAAGTCGACGGAGACTTAGAAATAGAATATAAGGAACCCGCCCCCGTAACGCGGAAAGATAATATAGTCTCCGATTTCGTCGATAGTACTACCTAGCTAAAGCGGTCTAAGTAGTTTCCCCGAGATAGACTAAAGATCTTAGGTTTCGCTAGTTATATACTTACGGGTGCCGAAGCGCGCTACTAGCTAACTAAGCTCGAATTGTTCGGAGTCGTCTAGGCAATTAAAAGGGCGTCTTATATAGTAGACGTAGTACTAAGGACTATTGTAGTTACCGATTATAGCGCGGTAACGGCGATAGCGAAAAAGACCTAGATCGCTACGACGGTATCTACGGCCGGATTAAACCGGAGAATAATCTAGGCCGCTATCTATATTTCTTAATTCGCGAGCTTAGAAATTGTCTATAGACTAGGACGTAATTATATCGCCCCCGATGCACTCTCTTAATTATAGGGCATACTCTCCCTCTAACGGGACGACGTTAACGCTAGCGGCTTAGACGAGATTCCTATAATATTAATAATACCGTACGACTTTAAGCCTGCCTTCGAAGGCGACGGCGCGTACGATATAAAAATCTCGAGCTAATCGCTAGACCCTACGTCTACCGCTACTACGCGTATACGTAGCCTTAACCTCCTAAATTTTAAAATAAATATTCCTACTCTTCTGCCTTTAGCTCTAGTAAATGTCCTCTCCCTATCTAGGATCGACTATAGCGAATGTTTCTTTTCGCGAACTAATAGATAGGAATACTACTATCGCGACGAAATACCCGCCTTTTTCTATAGTATTTAAAAGGAACCTACTCTCTACGTAGAAACGGTAATATCCCTCTCTAACGAGTTTAAAGCGAGACTTAGGAAAGTATACTAAGACGACCGACCGTAGCGGAGATTACTAGTAGTCCTTAAGTCTATCGAAGTCGTATATACCTAGGACTAAGTAGTACAACCCGAGCAGATATCGAATCGCTAAGTACGGAGGAGGCAGAGGCGTTGTAAGAAGGGTATGTTAGCAGGTAGATAGGGTGGTAGTAGGTATAGGTAGTATTCGATAAGGAGCTAGGAGGAGAGAGAGGAAGGCAGGCAAGTTGGCCTACTGCTAAGCGCTAAGCCCTGCCTAAGGCATCGAGACCCTAGCTTTACTTAACCCGGTTATATACCAATTACGTGTAACCTCTTTAGTCCTAACACACGCTTCCCTTCTAAAGGCCGCGCCCTCGTAGCCGGTCTTTGTTCTAATCTCAATCTCCGTTGCCGCTAACTTAGCAGGTCTAATAAGCCGCTTAGTCCGCGCTAAATTGAACGTACAACTACCGATTATATAACTATATCAAACCTTACCTCTAAACAATACAATATACAACTCTAACTGCGCTATCTCTATATATAATAAACTATAAAGTAATATATATCTATAAGAATTGAGGACCTTCGACTAATTACAATACGAGCGCGTCTTCCCTGCTATAATAGGTAGACGTACGAGGTATTACAGCCCTGCCTCCGTTCTAAGTGATGTCGTACCGAGTTCTTTGCGTCTACTCTAAAAGACCTAGCAATGTCCGCTTCCGAGGGTTTGTCCGCTTCTAAGGGTTATTATTCTTATTGTTACAAGGACTATTATTTACTGTCGTAGTTTTACTAGCCCTAATTAGTTAGGTTTAGCAGCCTTTAAGTGTCAACTAATTATATCTTTTTAAAAAACACAGCTCGTCTAGTTTCTATAGGTAAAGGCTATTATAAGTGCAGTAGTAGAGGTTCGCCTCGCTTAAAGGGTTAGATAGATCGAGGAGTAACCTATTGTCCGTAAGATCGACCCCGGCTAGCTTAGCTCTATAGTTTTGCCCTTAGTTAGTCTATTAGTCGCTTAATCTTTTAACTTAGTCAAAGTTTTGACTTAGCCTTAAAGTTTTGATTAAACCTTTAACAGGCTCAAGGCTTTAATCAAAGTTTTAATTAAGGGTGCCTTAGGCTCGTAGTGCAGGTAAGGTTGTGTCTATAGGCGTAGCGACAATAGCAAGTAATGCTAACAATAGTAGCGCTAGTCGTCTTAGCGCTAACTTTACCTTGCTTTCGATTTCCTTCTTCGACTAACAATATACCCTGCAACACCGTTACTAACATAGCCGCGCTAGCCATCTTCTAATACACCGCTATTCGTACGCGCGCGCGCGCATTCTCGTCGATTGCCTAGGCCTCGAGGCCTCGGTAGGATAAAGGAACAAGAGGTAGAGTCTTTAAAAGAGCAGTAACTAATTAACGCGTCGTAGCGCGCTTATTAACACTCGGTGCGCGTTTACTATAGTAGTGTAGTCCTATTGTCTCTTGTTGCTAACAATTGCTTGTAGCTAATTAGTTAACTAATAGCACCCCGGGGGTAGCATTAATCCTAGGCCTTAATAGTAACATTATAAGCTTTTAGCCTTCTTCTTGTTCTTTACGCTAGTCTAATACTTATCTAATAACTCGGTTATATCCTTAAAGGAACCTTTAGCTTCCTATAAGTCCTATTTAGGTAAGTAGCCTTGCTATCTTAACAGGTACTCCTTCTTGCCCTGCCTAGTCCGATGCTTTAGGATACGTTCTATAGACTACAGCTCTTCGCTATTAGCTAGTATGTCCTCGGATTTAGCAGGTGCTTTATCCCCTTCGCGCAGGTAGTACGGCTTAAGGAGGGACACATAGAAGGTATTATAGATAGTATAATAAGGTGGAAGCTATAACTAATAGGCCTAGGTGCCCCTAGGTTCTCGGATACGGAAAGGGCTAATGTACCTTAGTGCGAGTTTAGGCCTTGTTTTGCTATTAGGCGAGGGGTGTTTACGGATACGGAGGTTCTTTGTGCTAAGCATAACTAGGTCGCCTTGCTTAAAGGTTATTAGAAGGTAGTGTTTGTTATAGTAGGCCTTCTAATAGGCCTAGGCCTTTGCTAGTTTGTTAGCTATCTTAGCGTGAATTTCTCGCATCTTTTAAACCCTCTTAATAGCCGCTAGTGTCTTAGGTTAACCCGCTTCCCTTTCCTTGCGCTCGGCCTCGAGCGATAGGGGGTCTTATAGCATAGCAGCGTTCTAGCCTATTATAGCGAAATAAGGTGAAACCTTAGTAGATAAGTAGACACTATTGTTGTATACGAATTCGGCTAGTTGTAGGAGGTTAACCTAGTCGTTAGGGTTCTCGTTAATGTAGCTGCGCAGGTACTACTACAGCGTAGCATTTTGCCTCTCGGTCTAGCTATCTGTTTATAGATGGAACGCTATAGACAGGCGATGCTTAAGTCTTAGCTATAGGCATATCTTACTCTAATAGTAAGATATGAATGTCGAGCCTCTATCGGAGACTATCCCTTTAAGGGTTCCCTAATAGCTACAGAAGATGTTATTCTACAGTGACTTAGCTAAGTCAATAGCTGTCTAATCCTTCCTAGTAGGGATATAACGAGCGCCCTTAGTAAATCGGTCTACGACGACTAGGATAGCGTTAAAGATGTCTTTGCTTCCTCTTCGCTTAGTAGGGGGGAGACTTGTAATAAAGTCTATTATAAGCTCTGCAAAAGGCTTCTTTAGAACAGGGAGTGAAGACAACTCGCTAAATAGTAAGTGCTTTAGTGCTTTGACTCGCTAGCATACTGCATAGGTCTGTACATACTCCTTTATATACCGCTTACTATTTAGCTAGTAGTATATACGCGATAGTAACTCGTGCGACCTCTCTATACTATAGTAACTAGCGAGCTCACTGTTATAGTGCCTCTTTAAAAGCTTTTATCTAATCGATTGTTTAGCGGGGATATAGTATCTGCCCTTGAACTTTAAGTAACCCTTGTCGTCGATCGACTAACTGTTACTCTTGCTAGATCGAGTCGCCCGTCTACTTACAAGCCTATTAATACGCTCGATAGCAAAGGCGTCCCTCTACTAAGCACGTAACAGCTTATCTATAAACGATTGACTATCCCTATTTGTAAGGTTATTTAATAGCACCCTCGCTATTAAACGAGGTACGCATTGTATACATCTAATAGCACTAGCAGCCGGAACTACTGCAACCTCTTCTATAGTGCTGTCGCTATATAGACTATTACTATAAATAGCAATATCCTCAATCGAGTTATTATAGCTCGAGCGATCTACGTCCTTTCTTTTAACGTATACTAGAAGAACGACAACTCCGCTTTAGTATTTGTTGCCGCCGCGGGGTCCGGAGGTCCGCTTATCCTACGTTTGCTTATTAACAATACGGGCTATAGCAATCTTATGCTATAGGGTTAGAAATAATAAATTAATAGATTGCTAAGTCCCGCTATCGTAATTAGGTTGCCTCGATAGGCTATCGGCAGGGTTACTTACGCCTAGCCGATATAATATATTAAAATCAAACCTAGCGAGGTAGACGGCCTATCTAGCCTATCGACCTATAACCCTAGTAACCTTCGTGATTCTACGGAGGTTGTTATAGTCCGTATAGACCTAAATAGTATGCTATGCACTATCGAGATAGTAGCGCTAGTGCTTAAAGGCCTCGATAATAGCTAGGAGCTCTTACTCGTAGGTCTTATATCGACGCTCTATATCGATTATCTTTCGTAAAAAGAAGGCAATCGGGTGCTAGTAATAGTTATTATCTGATTGCTATAACATAATAGCCGATATAGCGAACTGTAAAGCGTTAGTCTCAATTCGGATCTGCTTGCTTAGTACGAAATAGTGCAATAAGGGGACATTAGTAAAGCGTTGCTTTAGGCCGTTAAAAGCGGCTTGTGCTCTGTTAGTCTATTTAAACTCTCTAGTTAGGTTGGCCTTGGTTTTAGTAAGCTTAGTTAGGGGCATTACATGCCGTAAATAGCCCTTAATAAACCGGCGGTAGAAATTAGCGAAGCCGAGGAACGATTAAAGCTCCTTAATAGACGTAGGAACAGGCTATTTAGTAATTGTTTTAATCCGATTAGGATTAGCCTTGACACTATTAGTTAATACGATGAAACTAAGGAAGGCTACCTCCTTAGTAGCAAAGGTGCATTTAGAAGGCTTGCAATATAGTCTATAGGCTCGTAGGCGATCGAGCACCTTACGGACTGTAGCCTAGTACTCCGCAATGTTAGGTAAGTATATATAAACTAGGATGTTATCTAGGTAAACTATACAGAGATAGTCTAATAGGCCCGAAAGGGCCCGATTAATATAGGACTAGAATGTTGCAGGGGCGTTAGCTAAGCCGAATAGTATAACTAAGTACTCGAAATAGCTATAGCGAGTACAGAAGGCTATTTTCTATTCGTTACCCTTACGAATGCGGATGCGGTAGTATGCATCCTTAATGTCTAATATAGTATAGTAGTAAGCACTAGAAAGGCGATCGAGGGTCTTATTAATAAGAGGAAGTAGACAGCGGTCTTTAATAGTAACAGCGTTAAGCCTACGATAATTAACACATAGGCGTAGGCTACTATCCTTCTTTAGTACGAACAGGATAGGGGCGCTAGCAGGGCTGTTACTATACCGAATGCGACTATTAGCTAGGTTTTCCTCTAGGTACTTACGTAATATAGCAAGCTCTCGTTTACTAAGGTTGTAGAGGGGTCTAAAAGGAACCTCCTTGCCCTCTATAATATTAATCTTGTAATCCGTCTCTTTGAATATAGGCAATATCGATGCTAAGTGGTGTTTAAATATATCGATATAGGTTTCTCGAATAGGCTCCGGTATACGAGTAAGCTAATTAGGGTCTATGCTATTAGGGGGCACAGGCTTATCGTTATCTCTACCGAGAAGATTAGCTGTCGGATTAGCTAAGGCGGAGGCCGGTGTTAGGTTGCTAATAAACAGGACCCTAATATCGTTAGGGCACTCGCTAATATTAATGTATTTAATGTCCTCTTTCCGAGCGATTCTAAATCGCTACTTCTAAATGCCTAAGTCTATAGCCACAGCGTAGTACTTAAGAACAGGGTTACTAATAACAATAGTAGCTCCCCTATATAGGTTGTCTATATCTACTGCGTAGGCAGTGAAGTCTAATAGGCGTTCATTTCCGAGGTCGTCCTTTAGAGCTAGAGGAACATAGTAGGCCCTATAGGTTAAGTGCCGAGCGTTATTAAACTAAGCAAGGGTTAGTAGGTTAGTCTTCGGCAGTTATCGAAGGTCTAATTGCTTAGCTAGGCGATAGCTAATAAGGGCACTAACTGAATTTCCTAGATCTAGTATAACCTTAGTTTAATAGGCGGTGCCCTTCGTGTCCTATACAAGGTAGGAGCGTATTATAGCTAGTACAATGTCGATAGTCTTACGCTATACAAGGCTAACAGTTAGTGCGGCGCTTACTCTTTTTTCGAAGGTTAGCCTATAGGGGTAGCGTTAGCTGCTAAAAGGTGTTTCCTATACTTAGCGGAAGCACGGTCAATTCGGGCCTAGTCCTTAGGTTTGTCGCATTAGCCTAGTAGATAGCTAGTACTGTTACAGTTGAAGCACTTTAATCCGGTTAGTAGACTGCCGTAGCTGTTGTTACTATTGTTAGCCGAGCGGTTAGCATTATAGGGATACGAGCCCCTTCTACGGCCCCTATCGCGGCCTCCTCTATATAGCCGGCGGCTACGGCCTCTTCTACGGTTATTGTTACTGTTCCTATTGTTAGTATTGTTGTTATAGTAGGAACCTTGGTTTCCTCCGCGGCTACGGTTGCTATAGTTAGTACTAGCTAGTCGGATCCTCGATTCTAGTCGTTATTAGAGCTAAACAGCCCGTTCGGCTATTTCCACTTCGACTATGAATTGAATGCGTATAAGATTAGTCTATTTAAACACACGGCGGCGGTCTAACTTAAGGACCAATTCCTATCTCAATTTAAGGCGTATTTCGGAGATCTAGATAGAATTAGTTTTAGTCGGGAGGTCGTCTTCGAGGGTCTTTAAATAGGCCTTAAATAAGCGAGCTGTCTAATTAGTCTTTTGCTTAGCCCGAAGGTACTAGTCCTAAGCGTGTTATTGCCTTAGTATAGGGTTTCTAAGAGTGTCTAGCATAATAGTCTTATAGGTTTTCTACTGAACAGTAGTCTAATTATTAAGGGAATCGAAATAGTCGTCCTAGGTGCGCTTTAGGTTACTATTAATATACTATATAGCGTAAACAACTAAGGAATAGTCGTCTAGAAGAGCCCTTAGTGCATTTCGCTAGTTAAGCTTACAATTACGTATATAATTATTGTATTGCTTGCGACTAGAGCTATCGAATACGGTATAGTCCTTAAGTTTAGCATCCTTCTTCTAGACTAGGACTAATAGTAAGGAAGGCCCTGCTATCGGCTTAGTATTAGTTATTAGGGCCTCCTAAAGGCGGCGAATTTCGAGGAGGTTGTCCTTTAGCTATTGTTCTTAACGTAGGGCAGTAAGCCTATTTTAGGTGGCTTCTTAGAGTCTCCCTACTAGTTGGGGCCTAAAGGCTAGCTAGCTATATCGTCGATTAACAATGTTGTTAAGAATGTCGTCGATAGGCAATTCTAGGTCGTTACCTAGAATTACAGGTTCTTCTTTAATAGGCTCTCCGGCAGGCTCTTTAGTAGGAGGCACTTTAGCAGGCACTTTAGCGGGGACTGTGCTACTAGCGTTGTTATTACTAGCGCTACTAGCGGCAGCACGGTTGTTGTTGCTTCGTAATAAGCCGGCTATTGTAATAGGGGGTAATACTAATAATGTATTATTAGCCCCTAAGATACGGATGTAGCGGAATTAGTAGATATTAGTCTAGTACGATTGACTTAGTGTAATAGGCCGTATAGAAGGCCTTGCTCGATAATTGGTACGGTTGTTTCGATAGGATAGTACGTGTAGGTCCCGTTCTTCGGGCGCAATATAGTTAGATTAGTCTTGTTCGTAGCTACACCGCTAAAAGCTTGAAATAAGGACTATCTAGCTGCTGCCCTTAAAGGGTAGATCGAATACTGTATAAGAAGGGTATATTAGTAGGTAGATAGGGTAGTAGTAGGTATAGGTAGTATTCGATAAGGAGCTAGGAGGAGAGAGAGAAAGGCAGGCAAGTTAGCCTACTGCTAAGCGCTAAGCCCTACCTAAGGCATCGAGACCCTAGCTTCACTCAACCCGGTTATATGCCAATCACGTATAACCTCTTTAGTCCTAATAGGCGTAAGCGCGACCGTAAAGCTAGACGGAAGAAGGCACACTCTAAGACCTAGGCAAAAGCCGCCCTAGAGACGGGTAGGGCACTTTCGGTCTACCCGGATTAGCCTCTAGCGTATCTCCCGAAGCTAGCCTCTTTACGCTCTTCGGAAGACACCGCTATATATAGTATATAGTATATACTCGAAAAACCCGACGACGTCCCGATAGACCTAAAGTGCCTAGATAGGATTAGATTTTTTCGGGAAGATAGCTTAGTTTACTATATTAACCCGACCTTATACTATTCCTGTCTATATATTCCTTTTAGCCTTACTTACGAGATCTTTAAGATAGCCTATAACCTTCGGTATTACGCGGGTTTTTAGCGTACCCTCGATCGCGTTAATATAAGTTTCTATATCCGGCACTGTCGCCGACATTTAGAACGCTATATCGACTAGTGCTATATATATAAGACGAATTAGCTAACGCGATATAAGCCCTACGGGCAACTCAATCCGATAGACGCGAAGTATAGGCTCCCTATAGACGTCTAAACAGCAGACTAGATTATAGGACTCCTACCTACTAACGAAGGTTTTAATACGCTCCTTATAGTAACCTATAAGAAGTCTAAACGGGTTTTGCTCCTCCCCGGCAAATGCTAGTAGACTGCAGAAACCTAGGCAGCCTAGTACCTTACGGCTATCTAAGAGCGATCTTAGCGAGTCGCTAAAGTCTTTATCTACGATCGAGACCCTAAATAGCTATCTAAATTCTTTACTATAATAATAAAGCTACTAGGCGTATTAATCCTCGCCTTTATAGCTTACTATCTATAGATAGACGGCTAGTCCGAGCGTACAAATTAGACCGTTAAGATCGCTATACGGTATTTTGTTACGGCAAATCTAGATATATAGTAGACAGACGTCCTTCCCTCCCTTATATCCTATCTCGGGAGTATTAAGAATGCGAGCACCGGCGTCTCGTTCGATAAAATGCTTTTCGGGTTTAATTTAAATACTAACGCCTTTGTCGGGCTCCGAGAACTATAGCTAAAGGATTACGTAACGCTACGATAGCAATTTCGGGACGCAGCCGAGGAATCTATAGCCTTCGTAGCGGTAGATATAAAGCACCGCTACGATACTAAGCATTAGCATATATTCTTCGAGCCGGGAGACTATACTATACTTAGGCTATATTACGGGTATCGCGTATATAGTTAGAGCTATCGCAAATATAGCAATTAGGCTATAGGCCCTTTTAAGATTAAGAGAAGAATAGGCAAATTAGCCTATAAATTAGAGCTGCCTAAGTTAGTTAAGTTCTACCTAGTAATATCGATCGCGTAGCTCGAGCCTATACTAAATCTAGTAAAGGACCCCTTCTCGAGACCTTATCCCCGCGTTCTAGCCCTAATAGACCTATAGTCTAAACAACCTATAATAACTCCTAAACGCGTTTTAGCTAAACGTAGCTTAAAGGGAAAGACTAAATATCTAGTAAAGTAGAAGGACGAGCAACTAATAATAAATAAATAGGTTAGAGAAGACGAAATACGAGAAGGCAACGAACACCTAATTAAAAGATTCGAAGACTCGCAGGTTACGGACAGACAAGTAAATCAAATAACGCCGTCTATAACGTAGAGGGAGCCGAGATATATTGCTACGAGATCGACACGACCTAGTTAAGATAGTAGTAGCGGTAACAACGTCGACGGGAACGTTAATAGATAGGTATAGCCTATACGACGCTAGCTACCGAGAGGGTAGAAGAAACTAGTATATATTAACGAAAGCGACGATAAGTCTATCGGCAGCCTCTCTAGGGAGTAGTAGACCGATCCGTCTCTACTAAATACAACCTTAAGCGAGTAGAACCTAACTATAGGCAATAAAGCGCTGCGACCGGAATTAACTAGCTCCGACATATATCGCTACTAGATAACTCGCGACGTAGCCCCTAGTAGTACGCTAAAGGAAGGCCTAACCCTAGGTCTATCTAACGTGTCTAACTAGAAAGCAGGGGATATAAAGAAGAGGACCCTAATTCCGACGATACGGCGTCTTACTAAGGATAAAATTTAGCGATAGCGCGACACCCCCACGCCTCTAAATACCTAGGTAGGAGCCTATCGAAGAATTCTGCTGTCCTTGTTTACGACGCTGCAATTCCCGCTTATTACAGCGAATCGGTACCTTAACCCCCGGCTACAGGTTTTCCCTCCTATAGAGGAAATTTAATAGTATTTCTGCTAGCATTACCTCTATAGATTTAGATATAGGTTTCGAATACCGATAGACGTAGACTTCCGGGCTACCTTAGCGGAACTAATAAATTCTAGAAGTCGTTTTCCTCGCTTATCGCTTTACTTCGAAAGTTTGTTTTAAGGTTCGCGTATATACGCTACCGTTAGTCGCGTAAAAGCGCGCGGAAGCTCGGACCCTACCGCGAGGTAACCTTTCTCCGTCCTTCTTCGCGTAACAATTACTCTATATATAACAATATACTACAAGTTAGCGGTATACCGTTACTACTATAAGCATCTTAGTAATATCCGCACTTAATATCGACTACGCCCTACTAGCTTACCGCGCTATCTATAGTAAGCGATCCTAACCTCCTACGCTAGCGTAAGTAGAGCGGTATATTCGAGATATTACCGTTACCGCGCGACGACGACAACCCTAGTAAAGGCTAAGGACAGCCGCGTCCTATATCTACTAATAGTAAAGAATAGTAGCCTATTACTAAGGATAATAGAGAATAGCAGCCTATTACTAAGGAGGATAAAGAATAGTAGCCTATTACTAAAAATAGTAAAAAATAGTAGCCTATTACTAAGGAGGATAAAGAATAGTAGCCTATTGCTAAAAATTATAAAGAATAGTAGCCTATTGCTAGAAATAGTAGAGAATAGTAGCCTATTGCTAAGGAGGATAAAGAATAGCAGCCTATTGCTAAAAATAATAAAGAATAGCAGCCTACTACTAAAAATAGTAAAGAATAGTAGCCTATTACTAAGGAAGATAAAGAATAGTAGCCTATTGCTAAAAATAGTAAAGAATAGCAGCCTATTACTAAGAAGGATAAAGGAGAATAGCCTAGTGCTAAGAATAGAGAAGAACGATAGTCTATAATCGGAAATGCTAAGGAATAAGAATAGCCCGCAGAGGCTAGGGAGCAAGAGTAGAATACCTACGCGGACTTAGGAAGCAAGTCTAAGTCTACTAGTACGCCCTAAGACGTCGGCGACCCGATAGAAGACGTCGTTTAGTCGACTAAAGACGATAATTATACTAGCGAAGACGACGGAGACGTCGGCGATCTAATAGAAGACGTCGTTTAGTCGATTAAAGACGATAACTACGCTAACGAAGAGGTCGACGAAGTCGTCGATAAAAAAGAAGCCGCTAAGCGAGCGTGTAAGAAGAAGAGAGACGAGAAAATAAAGAATACTATACTATTGCCTAGGAAAGGCGAACTTCTAAGAATCCCCTACCCGGATATAAAGCCTAATTTCTCTAATATATTTCCCTATATCGATAGAGCCGGCCTGCCCCTTAACGCTATTTCAGATATTCCGATAGCGATAGCGCGTACTCTAAACAATATAGTCGGCCGCAATAGCTCGCTCCTTTACGAAATCGCTATAAATAAGAGGCTATATAGCGTAGAGCTCTTCTTACCCGACGCCCTAGTCTACGTATCGCGCTAGATAGCCTTTAGCGTATAAAGGAGCGAGTATACTCTTACCGGACAATTCTAGGACTTAATCGGCGCCTAAGGAGCCTACCTCTACGATACCTAATAGCGTAGTTAGGATAAGTCCGCTAAGCTATTCTATAAGACCTATAACCGTTTCGGCCGGAAGAAACTCGACGTCCTAGAACAAAAGCTTATAAAGGAGGGCGAAGTTAACCGCAAAGCCTTAGTCTATCGCAAGTAGGCTAAAGAAGAGGGCTAGAAGGTAAAGCTACCCGTTAAGGCTCTATAGATTAAAACCGAGACTAACGACTAGAAGGCCGCCTACCTTAACTAGGTTAAGAAGGCTTAGACTAAGTAAGCAAAGTAGTATAAGAGAAAATTCAAAGGCCGCAATAAGGAGCTAGGGCTCGATATCTATAACTACTACGAGTAGGTAGATTTAAAGAACTTCGTCGACAAGTATAATTTCGACGCCGACGAAGATAAGCCTACGGACGCCTAGAAGAACGCTATTTTAGGCGCTCGCGCAGCGATGCGAACGTCCGATAGCTAAAGTATCTTACCTAAAGGATTGCGCCGATACCTTACGTCTATCTAGCTCTATTATTTCGACCTGCTCCTATATAAGAACGCGCTCGTCGACTCCGATAATATATATAGATCTATTAAGTATACTAACTAGAAGCATATCCTAGCCGGCGAACCGCCTAAAGCAATCTATAAGAAGACCGGCGAGCTCTATCCCCTAAAATAGATATAAAACTACGAAGAAGGCCTAGCGAACCTAAAGTTTAGCGTAGATATCTATTCGTAGGAGTAGGCTATAGCGGGCGAACCTCTCGTCTACGGTATTAACTACGATATACTTAGTAGCGACGACTCTATCCTATATAAGCTACGTAAGCCGGAGGATATCGCGATGCCTATATATAAGGTTCCCTTATATAGCCGAAACGCGAAATGCGCCGACCTCTTTAAAGAGCTCTATTAGGAAAAGATATCCGAAATAGCGCTAGCCTACGTCGCCCTAGTATACTAGATAACTAAAGGCCAAACCTGCCTTAAGATATATAAGGAGGCTAAAAACTGCTTTATCGGACTTTTCTCTAATAGTATTAGCCTACTACTAAACGCCGAAAGCGAGCCTAGCAGAATCGCGGAGTACCTTAAGGCTATCTTCGATAAGACCGGCGAGGAGTGCTCTAATACCCTAGACTAGTCGAAGCCCGCCGTACTTAAGGGTAAGCTCCTATTAATATAGCGATCTACGTATATATAGCTAATCGCCGAACTCGCTAAAAATTAGATATAGCAGTTAGTCTAGGGCGACATCGAATAAGATTTCTGCCGCATAATCTAAAATTTCTAGCTATAGCTAGGACGGTTCCCTCTAGGCCTACGCGCGTTACTAATAGACTTAATATTTAGTCTCGTACTAGCTACTAAGGGCCTTATCTTCTAGGACATTCCCCTAACCTACTACGAGCTAAAATCCCGAGAGGTAATAACCGAGGGAGGCGTGCAGCTAGAGACACTATCCTTTCCTTTATATATAAAGGAGAAGGAGAAGCTTAAAGCTAAGGTATTAAAGAAATTAGACGCGATCGAGCAGAAGCACTACGAGGAGAAGAAAGCTAGCAAGGCCGCCGCAAAGGCCGCTAAAGTAGAAGCAAAAGCGGCTAAGCGCAAACTACTAGCGGCTACTAAAGAGCCTAAGAAGCGTAAAGTACCTACCGCCGACGAGGCGCCGACTCTAAAGAAGCTAAAATCTATAATAGTAACTACGACTATAGTAGCTAAATCTCCTTACGCGAAGGCAAAGCGGATTACCGCCGCTAAAGACGAGGCTACGTAGACTACTACGTAGGACCCTTCGTCTACCTAGCTAGAATAGTTAGGTACTAGCAAAGCCTCTAGTAAGGGGAAATTAGCTAAGAAGGCTAAGACAAGTAGCGCGGATCCTCCGATCGACGCGCGCGACTAGGACCCTTCGTCTACCTAGCTAGAATAGTTAGATGCTAGCAAAGCCTCTAGTAAGCGAAAATTAGCTAAGAAGGCTAAGATAAGTACCGCAGATCCTCCGATCGACGCGCGCGACCTGCCTACGCTAGGAGACAGCGGTATTACTCTAAGGGGCCTCTTTATAGACCTAACGTTCTAGCTTCTATTCGGGCGCTATAGATTTATACGCCTATTCGACGTTTTGCGTAAGGCTTATAGCGGCCGAACCCTCTACGGCGACGGTCTACGTCTATCTAAGACTTAGGAAATAGATTTCGTTCGTCGCGTAGCGAGTATAACGGAACTTATAATAGAGGTAGGATACGTAATTATCGCAATGTTCCCTAACTAAGAGTAGCAATAGTATCTAAACTATATTGCGGAGATAGCGAGGAAGTTTAACTATAACTGCTTTAACGCCTACTTCGATACTACGGAGCTAGCTAAGAAGATACGATCGTTTATAGCGGGATTAAAGAACGACGAAGTCTTTCCCTAGGAGGAATATCTTCGGGATATTCCCGCATCCGAGAAAGCCGTAGATATAAAGATTTTCGGCGACTAGTCGGTATATATACTTAGCTATTCCCTATAACAGATTAAGGAAGCAGTCGAAGGCGGTTAGACCGACCTCCTAGCCCTAATAGACGATTTCCTAATAGCGGCAGTTCCTATACTACTAAAGGCGGCGGTATTACGGTACTAGATATAGGCAGTTATTCTCCTACGTATTAACGATAAGACTAGAAAAATCCTTTATATCGGACACTATAAGTACGACAAGTAAGCTAAGTAGTTAATCCGCTTCCTAGGTAGGGAACTTAAGGACAATACCGGTTAGGTAGGCGTCCCTAATAGGCGTAGCTATATTGTATCTACTAAGGAGATGCCCGCTATGCCTTAATCCGACCTCTGTAAAATAGCGAGTATAAGAATCTTAGTAGGACTAGACAGCTTAGACAGAGGCAAAGCTAGTACCCCTAGCGCTACTATAGTCGTTATTCCTACGGCTAGTACCCCTAGCGCTGCTATAGTTGCTAACCCTATAGCTACCGCCGCTACCTCCGGCGCCGCTAATAACGATACCGCTATTACTACTAACCCTATATCTATCGCTAATATAGACAAGAGCAAATTCTAACTCCCTATCGATATCCTTCGCGATAAAGGCTAGAGTAGCTTATTCGTCTAGATCGCCCTAGTAGAGCTTACTAGGAAATAGTAGCTAGGAAGCGAGCCGGAAGAGTTGCAAATGTTCGTAGGAGTCCTCGCCTATATAGTCGTAGCAGCAATAAAGGAATAGAATTACGTTAAGAATAGGGAGTCTCGCGAGTAGTTATTAGAAAACGAGAGAGCCTTATACGACTACGCTATATCTATCGCAAAGAAATTCCTCTAAGCCTATAACGTCCTTTCCGAGGAAATTCGCGACGATATTATAGCCTATACTAAAGACAATATCGACTAGGACAACGAGAATTTAGAAGAATAGAATAGAAAGCTTACCGATACGGAGGACGTTATTAACTACGTACTAGAACTCTCCTATTTCTAGAATACGGATAGTATAGTTAAGGAAGACGTAGAATAGTCTACCCTTCGTCTACTATAGGCGATAGACGCGATCTAACGCTCTAATACTAAAGCCAATTCCGAGAAAGCCGCGATTCGGGCGATATAGGAATTGCTACAGAACTAGGCTACTAGACTTACCTACGACTCCCTTATAGATATTATAGCCGAGCTCGCTAGATTAATCTAGTTAGGAAAAGAGGAAGACCGCGCCTATATTAGCACATTTATCGCTACCGCCTTTAACGCCCTATACGTCCTATATAGAAAGAATACTATTAGATTCCTAGAGCGCTAGGCAGCGGCTAAAGGCTTAGAATTAGTAACCTAAAACTACTCGATTATAGCCGAGTAGGCGACGCGTAACGCGCAAGTTATTAAAACCTAGACAGAGACTCTATAGTAGACGACGGTTAGTCTATTAAGTATAGTTAGTATACCTATACGAGAATACGATAGTATTGTAAGTCTATTATAGGTATAGTCTACGTAGTCGCGAACATTTCGCGACCGGGGGATTTTGTTACGAAGCTAGGAGGGAAGGGACACCTAGGCGGCTACTACTAGCCGCCTTATAGGCATACTTCCTCCGTAGCTAGATAGATATAATATAAAACAATACACTTTAAAACTACGTTTCGAACTATAACAAATAGGAGATTCTTACTAGATAGACTAGTCGTTAGATTTGCCTTCGAACGGTCTAATAAGAGACGATAGTATACCGTTAGGCGTAATAATGCCTTAGAACTTATAGCTGTACTTCTTCTTATATCTAGTATAGTAGATTTGTTAATCGTAAGTCGATCGAAGAGGCCTCGTAGTACTATAGAACGTACTATTAATAAATCCCTAAAAATTGCCTAGGTATCCGGCTCGTTTAATACTACGTGCGAGGCCTCTAATAATATAATATCGTCTTAATCGTAGGTACTAGTAAACGAGGCTTCTAAACTATTCCTCTATATAGAGGATTATATCTAAGAAGATTGTCGATAGAAAGCATTTAGGTCGCCTAAAGTAGTTATATAGGTCCTTCTAGCGATATAAATACGATAGGCGGCGACATATAATATAGAATACTAGTATTAGATCGTAGGTATATCGATTAGACTATATAATAGTATTAATTCGCAATATAGTCGATAGGAAGCGAATCTCTATCTTACTAAACCTATATCCGCGGTAATTAGCTAAGTAGCGATAGTAAGGTCTAGTCGCACTTCTAACGTTAACTTAATAACTAATAACAACCTCTAAATTGCTATATACGGCGATATACTATTAAATCTATTAAGAAAGCGACGTATCTATACTCGTCTTCTACCTTAGTATTAATATAGTCGTCTAGCGACTATACCTTAATAGTATACGGAATAGTTGGCCGCGAGCGGAAACTACGGTCTCTACGCTTTGTATAGACCTAAGCGATTAATATAGCGACGATTGCCGCTAGGCGCGACCTTACGACTGCTATTTTGCCTATACCGCGCTTCTACGCGCTCGAGAACGCGATATCTACACGAGAACACAAGGCACGCGGAAGAGACGGAATTACATAATATATTAGGCTCTTAGCGACCATATTGGGTTGTATAGCGGCACCTGTTTGGCGGCATAGGGGTGCGGCGAAATCCCTCTTTTGAGACGAGGGAAGGAAGCAGCTCCATCAACTTGTTTCATCCCGTCATCATGGATGCCTGAGCTTGGACGTGGACGTGGACGTGGATGTGTAGTCGTGTACCAACTGCGCTGCGCTGAGTCGGCAAATCGATCATGTCCGCAGCAGTAGTGGTAGTAGTTCACTCTGCCACCCGCTCCCAAACACCACTCTTCAGCTGGCTCCGCGGGCGTGTATGTCCAGTACTGTATGTATTCCTGCAGCTTCTCCCTTCCCGTCCATCTCCATCTCCATCCTCAGGCTGTGGCTGTGGCCGTTGCTGGGCCGGCACAGTGCATGAGCACCATCCTAAAGTGTAACCAGTTTAGCTCGCATTGGACGAAGCCAAGAAGCCCTGTCCGAGTGGGCTCGCCTCTCACTACTACTGCACGCAGCACGTCTGCCATCTCACTACTACTGCGAACCACTCCACAGCGCCGACATCTTCGACACACCGCAGTCGCCCTCGGTACTGCGCCCACGCTCGTTCACCACCCCATTGAGCCCCATTGCGGCACATGCGGCTGCCGAGAGACGCTGAGCACACTACTGTGAGCCGACGATAACACGGGGGCCCGTCAGAGCAGTGCAGTGCAGTGCAGTGCCCGGGAGCGAGCCAACGAGCGACGCGAGGCGAGGCGAGGCAACACTCTTGCTCTCTGCATTCTGACAGCGGATCGAGAGCAAAAGGAGGCCGCATCGTGCCTGCCCTGGACACAGCGCGCATTACCCCGGCGTCGACATCATCCTGCCGCCGTACCAGCGCATAAGCGCCGCGACCGCGACCGCGATCCACGCCTGAGCCTCAGTATCTACACTAATGACTACCGCAATGGAGTCGCCCGGCTTCGAATCGCCCATGGGAGAGGAAGACGTCGTATATCCGTGCAAAGGCTGTGGGGAGGTACGTATGCGGGTGCTGAGTCGCGCCAACAGGAAACGAGACCTGACACGGCATACAGATTCTAGAAGAAGGAAAAGCATTTGAACTTGGTACGTCTGACTGAGCTGAGCCTTGTCGCCGCTCTATACTGCACGATGCGATGAATGGAGAGCAAAGTATGGCTGACTTGGTGCTAGCCGGCAACCGCTGGCATATCGACTGCTTCCGATGCAATACCTGCGGAACACTTCTCGACTCCGACGCGAACCTATTACTACTCGGCGATGGCAGTCTCATCTGTAATAACTGCACCTACAGCTGCAGCGCATGCGGGAACAAGATCGAAGACCTTGCCATCTTGACTGGCGACCAGGCATTCTGCTCTGGTTGCTTTCGATGTCGCAACTGCAAGAGAAAGATCGAGAACCTCCGCTATGCCCGCACATCCCAGGGCATATTCTGTATGAGCTGTCACGAGAGCTTGATGGCCCGGAGGCGGAAGAAAGCGCGCACGCCCAAGCAGCCTCCGCCCAGTGGTACACCAGGCGCGGAAAAGGCGCTGCCGTCTCTTCCCCCGGGCGCTGCTGTGAAGAGCGCTTTTACGCCTGAAGGCGAGGCGCCGTCGGAGCAATATTCCGAAGGTCCGACACCGCAAGGGCATATGTCGCCAAACCAGCGACAGACGACATCGCGAAATGGAACAGCATTGAACAACTTCAACCGCGACGCGTCACCGCTGTCCGATGACCTTCGCCGAGGTGGGTTCACATGTGCGCACTAACTGAAACTTGGTCGTGGCTGATAACATCTAGATGGTCCTACACTGCCAGCGAGCACCTACGGCGAGAGCAGGCCTTCGAACGTATCGAGCTCTGTCGACGACGATGATTCCGGCTACCTGCCGATGGCCTTTGACCCGACGCCTGTCACAGCTGCACCCGTGCAGCAACAACAGCAGGCGCCGATACCACGCAAGCAGCTTTCTCGAGCTGCAGATCCCTCACCACCCGCGCAGAAAGAGAATCAGCCTCCCAGAGATTATTTTGGCGTCAACGGGAAATCGTCTGCGAAGCCGCCTTCTAGAGATGCCTCGCGACAAGACGCACGGCTGGGAGCGGAGACCGCGTCTTCGAGATCCGTCTCTACGGAGCGTGAACCGGATCAAACTCGCTCCAGCAGCCAGTCGAAGCCGAGTCCACATATTTTGTATCAAGAAAAGGGGAGAAGTAGGAAGCGTGAGACATCTGGCAACAATACGCCTGTGATTGGCTCGAACACAGCATCTCCCGTCGTCGCTCCTGAGCCACGCGAACGGAACTACAAGCCCACAACCCATCAATTGCCAACAGATTCCCAAGCATTAAACCAGAATGACCAGGATGCATTCAAGCTGCAAGATGTCCCCGACTCCAGGAGGGCGAATTCACGAAAGAATTCAAAGGCAGGCCTGAACTCGCCTCTTGTGGTCTCGCCTGTCGATAAGACGCACAGGGAGGACCGTTCAAGCAAGCCAATCTCGCCAGTCTCGGTGAGCTCGCAGAACTCCGGAATCAACCCATTCGATGATCCACGCAGAAAAGAGACACCTATTCCTGGGGTGACGCCCGTGCAGCCCATTCCGCCAAAGCATGCCGACAGGGGTCTGCCACTGCGAGGAGACTCCCTGGCTGCAGCAGCACTCAAATCAAAGCAGTCAACACCGGATCTATCTCCTCCCACCACAACGTTTACATCGACGCAAGTGCAGTCAGCGCATGAGCGTAATCGATCTGTATCGTCTGTGCCCTCTTCATTTGCGGACGCGCGAAGCACTCTCTCCCGAGATAACAGCCTTTCGAAAGCAGAGCGACGTTCTCAGGCTCCTCCACGGACGAGCTTCGATGCGCCCCCACCACGTGCAGCCTCACGACCAAGCGCACCCAGCAAATCGGTTGCGAACGACGACTTCATCGCTCCGAGACATGCGCCGCCACCGCCACCGCCAGTTACGGAAAGGCATAGACACAACGAGTCCATCAGTACCTTGCAGAGTGAAGATAGGCCGTCAATGGACGGGCTTCACTCGCCAGCTTTACGGAGCGCTGGGCTGCCGAAATATAGCTTAGATGGTGGCTTTTCCATGGAAGACGAAATGGGTCGAATTCTTCGCGGAGAACTTGGTCAGCCGGACGGTAGAGCTCCAGGTTCCTCGTCGCCATCTGTTCTGCGGAAGGTGTCGAATGCTGTCAAGCATGGCAGGAGTTTCAGCGATCGCGCCGTGACGCAAGGTGCGAGATCGCCGAGGAATGGACCTATGGAGGTTGGCACACCCACCATCACCAGCCCAAATCTGAACATTACCTCACCGACTGGACTCGATGGCCTGGACTCTTTACGAGCATCATTGCGACGCGCGCAAAACCACATCGCCGAATTGGAAGCCGAGAAGTTGGCTCTGCAGGAGAAGCTCGATGCACCAGAAATCAAGAGCGTCAACAACGAGCTGCGAGAGAAGCGCTCTACCATGGCATTCCTCGACACTCAGCGTGAAATGGTGGTTCGGGAGCTTGAGGTAATGACCGAGCATCTGGCCAAAGCCAAGGACAACACCCAGCCACTGGATCTCGGCTCACTCAAGACGAATATCTTGCGAGACTTTGCGACATCACTTCAGCAGCTGAAGGACAGTATGGGAGCACAGATCGAAGATTTGATGCATAGGCGGAACGAGTTGACAGATGAGATCGGAAACCTCATTCAGATGAAAGACAAGGGTTTCCAGGAATATGAGTCGCTTTCATCCAAGAACACACAGCTGGCGCAGCATAACAACGAACTCATCCGAAGCATACAAGGCATGTACCAGGAATACCGCGCACCGAATGGAACACCAACTGGCGCCAACGGACTTGGTATTTCTGGCGCAGCTCTCAAAGCGGATGCCACTTCATCTGAAGTGCGGAACCTCAACCCTGTCATAACGGATCCGTCAATGCCGAACCTGTTACAAGACCCTGAAGCAGAATCTGCGACGGTACTCACTGCGCCACAAGTTGTGAACATTCGCAAGGGTGGTCAAGCGAAAAAGTTCAACTGGCGGCGAGGGGGTGAAAAGGTCGCCGGCAAGGTCACAAAGGGCATCAAGGGCGCATTTGTGGGAGTTGAGCACAAGCCTCAAGGCTCAGGCCAGTATGCAATCGGTATGCCTTACAGTTCAACACAAGCAGTCGCAGGCAGCGAGCAGAGCAGCATTGCCAGCAAAGTCACTCTTGGTGACGACAGCAAGGGCTACGGATTCTTCAATCAGAAGAATGGAGGAATCAAAGGCGGTCTCGGACATCTCAAGAATAACAGCAGCACCAATCTTGTCATGGATCCATCTGGTAAGTATCTTACGCAAGTTGATATCATGAGCCAACTGACAAAAAGCAGTACTCTTTGGATCCGAACTCTCTGCCCGATGCGACTACGAGCGCCAAATGGTCCCTGGCATGGTTGTGCGCTGCATTGCCGAAGTCGAAATACGTGGCATGGACGTTGAGGGCATTTATCGCAAATCAGGCGGTGCTGGTCAGGTGAAGAACGTGCAGCAAGGCTTTGAAAAGAACAACAACTTCGATATTTCTGACGAGGACCTGGACATTCACGCCGTCACTAGCGCTCTCAAACAGTACTTCAGGAAGTTACCGACACCACTGATCACCTATGATGTATACGAAGCACTGCTTGAGGCTGGACAGTTCTCCGACCGAGAAAAGCAAGCCACAGCATTGAAGGCGGCAGTGGAGAGCTTACCAGATGCTCATCGAGATACCTTGTCCTATCTAATGGTGCATCTTGCAAAGGTCATGGGACATGAGAGCAAGAACTTGATGACGCCTCTCAATCTTGCTGTGGTTTTCGCGCCGACCATTATGCGACCTCTGAGCATCGAGCGCGAGATGAGTGATATGCAAGTGCAGCGTACCGCTGTACAAGCCATGCTGGAACATCATAAGACTGTCTTCTCCGACGAAGACTAGGAGAACGAGGATGAGACGGACGAGTACGCGCATCTCTGCACTCCTCTACAATACGATCCGCCATCTTTGCGCCTGAAATAGGGAACTGGCCTTCGAAGACGACTCAGCAAAATATCTCGTGGTTCAGCTTCACCCGATGTGGCTTACCGTGGGAAGTATCAGCCTTCTCAGCATTTGCATGACCGAGTTACTTTGCCTTGTGGCTTGGATGGGACGTTTCTTGGACAGCCTAGGAGTAAGAGAGGGAAGCAGGCATACCGAGGGCATGGATGTCTTTGGACAATGATTTTCTGCGGCTCCTGTCGAAATCCCCAGACTGAGGAAGAAGACTTGTTGCTTTTGTGATGATGTTATTTAGCGTTTGGCTGGCGATGTCTTTTTTTCTGCTCTGCCTTCCCCCCCCTGATTCTTGGAGAGGTGTGTTTTAGAAATACCCACATCTCCTCGTCGTGACCGATCTTTCTCGATTGGATAAATTGTCGATGAAATAGAAGGCGAGCGAATTGCATATGAGCTTTCAAAAGTCTTTCTGAGTTTCACATCTTCGCTAATCCAATCTTTAGCTAGTAGTCCTACTGGATTGACGTTTGAGGCATGCTGGATCTATACTGATGCATCATTCCGAGATAAAGTACCGTACAGGCAGGTACTGCCTGAGGGTTGCCGAGCGAAGCGAGACCTGAGTAGAAGAACAGCCAGAACTTGTTGTCATGGTTGTCGTCGTTGTTAGGCAGCAAGGCAAGAGTCACGTGCGGGGGACGTTTTGATTTCTTCCAATCAGAAGCCGAGTCTGGATTTGTATAAGCGGTTCTTCAAACTGAACCCCCGGCGCACAACCTGCACGTGATATCGGTATTCTATAATCTAATGTCCCAGACTCCAGGTCCCGTGTCTGGAAAAGGAACGCAGGACTCTCCAGTCGAGATTTTTGACCTCGATGTACCACTGCCGGCTTGCCGGCTTTTCCGCAGAGGGGACAATCTGCGACAAGTGATTCTGCCTTCGCCATCTATATTCGTTCGCGGCGCTACGGAGAATGCCAAACAATGGCAGCGAAAAGGGGAAAGCGTAAGTGCGAGGCTTTGGAAGGAGATGAAACAAAGCGGATGAAGCGGACGCAGCGAAGCGGGATGTAGCAGGTCAATTGTGCAACTCTGCTGGGATAGCGTGTTATAGAGGGGCATAAGCGTGGCTTATTATTATGCTCATCGCTTCTGCCGCGATGGGAAGCTCGGAAGTGTAAAGGACGTCTGTAAGCATAAGCTGAAGGACCCCTAGCATCGTCAAAGAAGCTACTGATGAGACCTCACACTTCCAACATTACGACCAGCCTGACTATACTGCGTCCACCCTGCCGCTTCGTCGACATCCGTCCCATTTCGTAAAGACCCGACTATCAAGCGACCTTGTCCCGGACCTTAGGTGATTTTGACGGCTGATAGACGAGCTTGAATATCCCTAGGTCGACTCTTATGAAACGATCTGTCGAACATCTTCACATTGGCCATGGAGCGGAGCGGAGCAGATAAGGTCTCTTACCTTCTGTCGACCTCGACGTGGTGTTCTCGTCGAAATATGGGCCAAGTGAGCCTGTCGTTGTCGCGCCGCTGCTGAGGTCTGTTCTCGGAGCATGATCGGGATAGCTAGTAGTATGAAGCAGGTATACGGTCGTATTGGATACGGCTGACACGGAGCGAGACAATGCAGTCGTATGGTAGCCGGTGGATTGCGGCTCGTATAAGAGGTGTAAGCATAATGGTTTGCCGTGGCGCCTGTCCACTTCTAGGGTTGATAACAAGGCAAGTATTGGTGCGATTTTGAAGCCCTTGCTGTTACCGTATTATCGCATGGTATAGGCCTGTAAATGAGGAGCTCCGAGTATCTGGATTCTTACGACCTGGCTAATTTCAAGTCCATATAACTGGGTGCCCCCGGATAAACCCTTGTGGTGAATACACACAGCTGTCCCTATATAAATGAGGTCGAACCGAAGCAGCAATGTTATCGCTCGACACAGCACCCACCCACTACTAGACCCGGTCAGACTACTATAGCGGCTTGCAGTGTCCCTGCTCATCCAAGATTCAAATATCTGTCAATCGCCTAACGAAATCGGCAATGTACCTCAACAGCCTGAAAGTAGCTTTGCTCTTTCTGTTACACTTTTGCGATGGAAAACCAGTCAAGCCACTTAATGGCATAGCGGTGAACATCTTTCCAAGAGGTAAGAACTCTGCTTGTACAGTATATACCGCCGACTCTAACGCTTCCCGATGGTATAGCGGTAGGATGTGATAGCGGATACTGTTCGTGCAAGAACGCCTGCACGGGCACTACAGAACAGGTGAATAACTGTACCAATAAGTGCTATAACGGACATTGCTCAAACGCCTATGCTCTGGGCTCTCCGCCAACACATCCGGGCTGTTAAAAAATGCCGGGCCAAAAAGAAGACACACGGGGTACGATTGTGGAGTCTGCGGGATTGAATGAGTCGAATGTAGAGTATTTTGCTGCGGCGGTGGATGATGTTGTGCGAGGAAGCGTTCATGGAAGGGAGGCAGTAGAAGAGTTGATAGGTAGACACAGATAGCCGTCCGGGACCCTGTCAACAAAATACCATTGTATGAGGACAGGAGTAGCATATCCATGGCTCGTGAGACAGTACTGATCAGCTGAACAGCTCTAGTCGGAGACATAGATACGATGCAGGTCTACGACTCTACGTTGAGAGCATCTCTCAACTCCTCAAAGTGCGACCTCGCCTCATCCGCCAGCTTGCCTTCTGTATCGCCAATAATCGTGCAGATCAAAGAGTAATTATTCACCAAGAACCTCTCCCGCTTCCTCGCTTCTGCAACGCCCTTGCTCATCTTCACCAAGAACGCTTCAAACTCTCCTCTCAGTCTACCCACACTTTTCGAAACGGGCTCATCATCACCAGCCTCTCTGCTCAAAGCGAGTATGCCTTGTAAGAAATTCGCAAACCTTTGAGTCAGAGGATGAGGAGCTGTGGTCTGAGTGGAAGCAGGAGAACTGGTCAAACTGAGTGCCGAGCCGGCGGGTTTGCCGGACAGTGCTGCTGTGGCTTTGCGTATCGAGTCGCAATGAGCATCGATGATCTGCTGGAATCGAGGCCAGAGTAGCATATTCGTGCCATTGATGTATGACTCTGCGACCGGGACTTTGCGGCGTTGAAGCTCAAATGCGTAGTGTTGGGTGAGGCGGACGCAGCTCAGAACTCCCAAAGCGTCGTGAGATGTTTCAATAAGTTGTTTGGTGAGTGCTTGACCGAGTTCAAAGGTGGACGAGAAGATTTCGTTGAATTTGCGGTTCGTCGTTTGAAATGATTGTTGTTTGGAGAAGAATTCGGTCAGGAAGGAGTATTCGGCGCAAGCGTTGTCAACGAGCGCTAGATTCATGGCGCGGAAGGGGACTTCAAGATAGTGTGTGCCTTTGTCGTCTTCAGCGGCGAAAGATGGCATAGCGACCTCGTTGCTTCCGCCGAGAATGTCCATGCGTCGACCAATTGAGAATGGGTCGTGGAGAACGCCAGTTTTGCCACCCCTTCGAACACCACCCTCTGCGGCTATCACTTCGGTTTGGTCAATGATGTGGACATTGAGCTTCTCCAAAGAAGCCTTGTACCGGGCGAAGTTGTGAGAGTAATACCACCGCATAGTATTAATGTAAGCTTGGGAGATCTCTTCGCCTAGCTGGGGCTGCTGCCTTTGGAGAAATGCGAATACGTCCTTGTATTTCAGGAAGCTGTTTTGCTGTATGATCTGGGCATTGATGCTTGGTGAGCGTAAAGCCTTGATTTGAGCAACGACGTAGTCTCGTATGCGCTCGACAGCTT
Source organism: Pseudocercospora fijiensis CIRAD86 (assembly GCF_000340215.1). NCBI lineage: Eukaryota > Fungi > Ascomycota > Dothideomycetes > Mycosphaerellales > Mycosphaerellaceae > Pseudocercospora > Pseudocercospora fijiensis. The sequence goes on from NW_006921533.1 coordinate 3,689,742, forward strand.
TCGCTGAGACATCGTTGATGAATGGCTTAACATCCTGGGCTGCCTTTATGTCTTTGCCTTCTTTGATCTTGACATCGATCTGCTTAGATCGTCGTTCAAGCTCGTGAAGCGATTTGATCCACTGGTCGTCAACACCGCCTTCTGTCAGCTTCCTGACCACGGCAGGCGGGATGCTGAAAGCTTCCACCTCAGGTCCAAGCACTCTCTCCACGGCCTTTCGAGTATCGAGCTTGTTATTCAGAGTCGTCGATCTATTTTGTAAGGATTCAATCTCAGAAGACACTGAGGCGAGTTCTGCTTGGAAGCTGGTCAGGTAAGATTCCACGGACTTGAGCACTTCATCGCATGCTGCGATGGACTTGTGAAGATCTTCAAATTTGTCTTTCTCCTACCAAAATGTCAACACTTGCTGATACGTATCGAAGAAGTCTGCTGGAAAACGAATATTTTCGCTGATGCTATCTACCGTGTGCGCTACCGTACATACCTTCTCAAAGTCGTGGATTACTGTAATTTCCTTGACACCATTCTCTTGTACTGGCGAGCTCTCTAACGAGGCCGTAGCAAACTCCTCCAGGCGCATGCTACCGAGCTCGATATCTTGCGCAATCGCTGCATGATCAAGATCTGTCTCCTCTGCATCATGCTTGCCAGGCCCAACAATAGACTCGAGGACATGCAAAGGGTCTCGCGGGTCACCTGCTGGCAGACTGCCAGCAAGCTGAGCTCTCAGGTTCGTGCCATTTGGAATTCTAGCCGCCGCGGGAAGACTCTCCGTAGAGCCTGCAAGCGAAGTAATGGAGAGCGACGAGGTTCTCGGCTGTATGCCTGGTCTCCTGGGTAGCGTGCTTCCAGAGAGCTGTATCGATCGTCGCGGCGTTGGCGAAAAGGATCTGGGAGTGGCCGACGGTGTCGGCTCTCTCGATGAGGTGTCTGAGAATCTGTTGAGCCACAGTGACATTGTTCTGTTATGCAAGCAGAGTGTCAACGTATGTAGAGCAGCAGTAGCTGTCTCGATAGGAGCGTCCAGGCACCTGTTTTGGCCAATCACGGAGATGGGAGGGGTCTTTCGAATTCTTGGCAGTACACGATTGGCTAAATAAGCGACTGTGCCTCCGCCTTCAACTTCAACAGCAATTCTCTCTCTACCCCCATCACTCACTACATCACTTTCCGCTCACTAATACCAGACCACACCGCCAACATGTCTGCCGACCCAAATGACGCCCAGGTATGCTATCTCCTGTTGCGCGAGCACGTGACACACGACCCCGACACCTGATATTCTCCCCGCGGCTCAAGATCGATTCTCCCCCACCTTATATCGTGCGCCCGCGCATCAATTACTGACATATCTGCTTTCTCCAGCATGAGCACACCTTCGAGAGCGCCGATGCTGGCGCCTCTGCCACCTTCCCAATGCAGTGCTCTGCTTTGAGGAAGAACGGCCACGTCGTCATCAAGAACCGCCCATGCAAGATCGTCGACATGTCCACCTCCAAGACCGGCAAGCACGGTCACGCCAAGGTCCACTTGGTCGCCATCGACATCTTCACCGGCAAGAAGTTGGAAGATCTGTCTCCATCTACCCACAACATGGAGGTTCCAAACGTCTCGCGCCGCGAGTACCAGCTTGTAAGAGTGGCTACATTGAGATATAAAGGCAAAGACGGTGAACTGATGCGAATAAAATAGCTTGATATCACTGATGACGGTTTCCTCTCCCTCATGTCTGACGATGGCTCCACCAAGGACGATGTCAAGGTTCCAGAGGGCGAGGCTGGTGAGAAGATCAACAAGCTCTTCCGTGAGGAGGAGAAGGACACCAGTAAGTTGCCAAAAGAGCTTGCTTGACATGCACGAGTCACGACTGACTTCTTCCAGACGTCATCATTCTCACTGCTATGGGTGAGGAGGCCTGCATTGATGCCAAGGAAGCTCCAAAGGGTTCTTAAGCGGCCTGCAGCATGAGTGCGCGGCGATCCATCATTTTATACGAGCGCTTACAGGGAAAGCCGGGGGCATTTCATCATGATATACGCAGCAATGAAATGCGGCATGGTCGGTGTTGTGGAAGCGAACAATCTTCGCTAGGATTATTGTCATGTGTGCTTCTGCGCGAGCGTCTCGGCTCGTGGAAAGTATCTATGAGAGTAGGCATGATGAATGAGGTCGTTGCGACCAAAAGTTTCCTTTCGTTTTGGCATGTGATATGTGAAAAAAAAAAGCTGCGTGTGTGCCTTGCTGCGCTCTTCCCTACCCCGCCCATCCTCAACCTCGAAAGTCGAAAATCGACAACCACGCGCTTACCAGATTTCGATGGAGAAGACGCAAGGAACGCAGAATGCTCACGGCCCTTCGATATGATTGCCAGCTAATCCAAAAAAATCTGACGACCATCACAAGTGAACAAAGCTGCAGCAAACCTTTAGCGCGAGTGCTGAGAGCGCACCACCTGGTACCATTTTCTTGTCCTCGCCCAGCATAGTGTGCATGCGAAAGCTACCAGTATTTCTTATAGACGATTTCGAGGGCACTGGAGTCGGCCTCTTGCCTTGGTCCAGGTCACGCGACTTCACAGGCAAGGCTTTTGGCCCGGAGCACTTGGATTTTATGAGAACTGCACTATCATTGGTCTGACGAAAGATGACTTGGAGTGTGTGTCCAGGTGTCAGGGTCCATCACGTGCCTGATACCTAAGGCTGCAACTGCTGCACTTTATCTTCGGACTTCTAGATAGATTAGTCCTTCTTCCGAATACATCAGTTACATCAAGTAGTTATAAGCCCCCTGCGTTTCTAACGCATTTCTATACGTATTCTAATAGTTAATCCGACTACTACGTAGCTAGCGCCTATTACTAAAAATTATATCGATACTAATACTATCGCTACCGCCGCCCTCGAGTGCTCTAGTAGGTGCTAGTCTGACTCGAGTCGGTTACTATTAGTATTAGCTATCCGCTATACCGGTTCCTAATAATAGTATCGGCTGTCCGCTATACTAAGACCTAGGCGCGCCTATTAGCTACCCCTTAAGACAAGTCTATAATAGTCTCTTTCTATATTATCGCCGTCGCTATCCGCAATAGCTCCCTCTACAACCTCTAGCGCTTATATAAGCAACATTCCTAAGCTAAAGAATAAGGAGAATTACCTATTATAGTCGTACGCCGCTAAAGGCGCCCTTAAAGATATATCGGTCTAGCGCTATATATAAGGCACCCGCTAGCGACCCCTTTCTAAGGCCTCTAGTAAGTCTTCTAAGGAGTTTAAAGACCGCTAAGATAAATAGGACTCTAAAGATCAAATAGCACGTACCTAGATCTTTGCTAATTATATTAGTAACATTTAATAATTACTGCTTAGTCTGTCTATATCCTAGGAAGTATAGGACTTCCTTAAGAAGAAATACACTAGTAAAGGTAGGTCTACTAAATTTATGCTCTACTAGGAATATATTACCCTTCGCTACGATAGTAAGGACGTTAAGAAGTTCTGTAATAAGTATAAGAAGAAGCTCGGTGCCTTAAAGGATACTAAATTAGCTATTAGCTAGTATTAGGCTATCTATATATTTATTATACAGATCTCTCTATTCTACGAGGCTTTTATATAGATACGCCGAGAGCAGATACGCGCCTTAGAATATACTATTAATAACAATACCCTTAATAACATTATTAGCGCGTTGCTTAATAAGAATGTAGCTTAATTAAACTAGGCCTAATATAATAGCTTCTTTAGTCTTTAGCGCTAACTATAACAATAAGGTAGCAATAGCAACAATAACAGCGGTCGAGGTAACTCGAACTATAGCGGTCGTAGTAGCCGCGGAAATAATAACAATAGTCGTAGTTGTAGTAGAAACAACTAGAATAGTTAAAATCGCGAGAAGTGCTTATACTATTAAGGCACTTACCCTTCCGACCGCTGCTATACTAAGTACCCTTATCTAAAGGAGGAAGACCGTCTTTGTCGTAAGAAGCAGAAGGCTAAGAAGAAGCAATAATAGGCGTTAACTACTTAGCAGCAATAGCAACTACTATCTAGTTAGAATAATGCTTAGGGCCTATATGCGGCTAATGCTACCCCGGGGGTATTATTAGACCTAAACTACAATTACGCCTTTACTATAAGCGCTACTATAGTTACTGTTAGCGACTAGGTTTCTACGGCTCTTACGGCTAGCACTCGTACTACTAATTAGGTTGTCGACTTAGGTACTAGTATATATATAGTTAATAACCCTTTATTGCTTATTAAATACGAAGGTTGTTATATTCCTGTCCGGTTTAGTAGCAATACGAAGCACGCTACGATAGTTAGTATAGCTTAGACTAAGGTTGTTAATAAGCGTAGTATAAGCAGTATAAAGCTGTCTAATACACTATATATTCTAGGTCTAGCAGCTAACCTTCTGTCTACTAAGAAGCTTACCGACAAGGGCTGTTTCTATCGGAATAACAAGCGAGTACTGTTTACTATTATTAACGGCTCTAAGGTTACTGTTGCTCAAATATACCGAAAGAATAGTCTCCCCTATCTATATATACCAACCTCTAGTCCGGATAGCTAGGTTGTTGCGCTTCTATCGAAGAAGGGGGTGCTAATAGGTACGATAGAGGAGTAGTATCTACGATATAGCTATATTTATTACCGCAAGCTGTTACGAATAGAAGCTAAGGGTCAGATTGTTATTACTAATAATAAAACTAGCAACAAGAACGACTTCCGAAACTGCATTGCCTATCGCATAGCTATGTTATATAAGGAATACAATCGGCTACCGCGCGTACGCCTATCTACGATCTATTACATTATCTATATAGATGTAGTTACTATTACTAACCCTAGTCTATTATAAGAGCGCTACTTTACGTTGTTTATATACGCTAAGTTAGCCTATCGGCACGAATATGCTAGCTTACTAAAGTTAGGGGCTATAGTAGCAATTAAGGATTACCGTATATACGTCCGTATACAAACTAGCTATTCGATCCCAATCTACTGCCTCGATAGAGGGGGTAAATACGGCGGAAAACAGCTATTAAGCTAGGCTTGTAATTAGGGCATTGTACTACAGGTTACAGCTCCTCATTCTTCTACTTAGAATAGCCTAGCTAAGATTAGCAATTATATCGTATATACGACCGCTCGGAAGATAATGCTTTATACTAATTTGCTAAAGGCCCTATAGCCGTATATAGTTACTACTGCTATATAGGTCCTTAATATTACTCCTAGAACCTTAGAAGGTCTTAGCCCCTATACTATTATAGCTAGGGAGCTTAATTAGTCTCGAAAGCAGCTACGTCTTTAATATCTTCGTACCTATAGCTATACTACTATTGTATACGATTATAGAGTTGCTCGTAGAAAGAAGATAGATAGTAGAGGTCTTATTAGCAAGCTAGTGTTAGGGCCAAAGAGGCTATACGTAATTAGCATGTAACTAGGCCGAGTAAAGCTAGGGTCTTAATACCTTAGGCAGGGCTTAGCGCTTAGCGTTAGGCCAACTCTCCTGCCTTCCTCCCTCTCCTCCTAGCTCCTTATCGAATACTACTTGTACCTACTACTACCCTATCTACCTACTAACATACCCTTCTTATATAGTATTCGATCTACCCTTTAAGGGTAGCAGCTAGATAGTCCTTATTTCAAGCTTTTAGCGGTATAGCTACGAACAAGACTAATCTAACTATATTACGCCCTAAGAACGGGACCTATACGTACTATTCTATCGAAACAACCGTACTAATTATTAAGCAAGGCCTTCTATACGGCCTATTACACTAAGTCAATCGTACTAGACTAATACCTACTAATTCTGCTATATCCGCATCTTAGGGGCTAACAATATATTACTAGTGTTACCCCCTATTATAATAGCCGGCTTATTACGAAACAACAACCGTGCTGCCGCTAGCAGCGCTAGCAACGACAATGCTAGTAGTATAGTGCCTGCTAAAGTGCCTACTAGAGCACCTACTAAAGTGCCTCCTACCGAAGAGCCTACTATAGGACCTACTAAAGAAGAACCTATAGTTCTAGGTAACGACCTAGAATTGCCTATCGACGACATTCTTAACAATATTGTTAACCGTCGATATAGCTAGCTAGCCTTTAGTCCCTAACTAGTAGCGAGACTTTAGGAAGCTACCTAAAACAGGCTTACTACCTTACGTTAAGAATAACAGCTAAAGGATAATCTCCTCGAGATTCGCCGTCTATAGGAAGCCCTAACAACTAATACTAAGCCGACAGCAGGGCCTTCCTTACTACCCGTCCCTGTCTAAAAGAAGGATGCTAAGCTTAAGGACTGTACCGTATTTAACGGCTCTAGTCGCAAACAATACAATAATTACATACGCGATTGTAAGCTTAACTAACGAAATGCGCCGAGGGCTCTTCTAGATGACTATTTACTAGTTGTCCACGCGATGCAGTATATTAATAGCGACCTAAAGCGCACCTAGGATAACTATTTCGACTCCCTTACTAATTAGACTACTATTTAGTAGCAAGACTACAAGACTATTATACTAGACACCCTTAGAAACCCTATACTAAGGCAACAACACGCTTAGGACTAATACCTTCGAGCTAAACAAAAGACTGATCAATCGGCTCGCTTATTTAAGGCCTATTTAAAGACCCTCGAGGATGATTTGCTAGCTAAGACCGACTCTATCTAGATTTCCGAAATACGCCCTAAATTGCGATAGGAGCTTATCCTCGAATTAGACCGTCGCCGTGTGTTCGAACAAGCTAATCTAACACGCATTTAATTTATAGTCGAAGTAGAAACAGCCGAACGGGCTGTTTAGCTCTAATAACGACTAGAATTAAGGATCCGACTAACTAGTACTAATCGTAGCAACCGTAGCCGCGGAGGAAACTAAGGTTCCTACTAGGACAACAACGCTAATAGTAGGAACAGTAACAACGACCGTAGAAGAGGCCGTAGCCGCCGGCTATATAGAGGAGGCCGCGATAGGGGCCGTAGAAGGGGCTCGTATCCCTATAATGCTAACTGCTCGGCTAATAATAGCAACAATAGCTACGGCAGTCTACTAACCGGATTGAAGTGCTTTAATTATAACAGCACTAG